>NC_026006.2:65145563-65374680 GCF_000442705.2 Elaeis guineensis | reverse complement strand
TTGAGCAGGCTGCTGTGAGGGATGTCCAGGAGGCCTGTGTCTATGATGGTGAGTTTGATCTTATTTGTAGTTTCTTCTCTTAGATGTTTTCTCTGTTGCTTATTTTACTTTCTTTTGTTTTTTCTTCTTACTGAAATATTATTGAATCCTCTAGGATACACTCTTCCGAAGCTGTATGCGAAGATGCAATACTGCGTCTCTTGTGCGATTCACTCGCATGTGGTCAGGGTCAGGTCTCGCGAGGCTAGGAGGAACCGTGAGCCACCACAGCGTTTCAGACGCCGGGTATTACTCTCAGGATTCTAACAGCTTTATGTTCTAGTTTCTTAGTGTACATGCTCTGCCAGTCTTATTCATACCTCCTTTAATGCTTAATTTCATGTTATTGCAACTACATCGGTTTGCTTCTTGTTTTCAATTTAAAAGTTATTTGCTGATCACTACATCGGTTCCCGACCCCCCCCCACCACTCCCTCCTCCTTTTAAATGAAAAAGTTATCAATTGGTTGCTATCTTTTTGGCCTCCCCTCCCTTTTTAAGGGGTATGAACGTATTTAAGAAAGTTTAGTGCACGTGTTGCTCATTGCATGGAACTCTAGCAAAACATATTTGCTGTAGTATTATTAATTGATGTTAATTTAGGGGATCTAAATATACTACCAACTTACATAGTTGCTTTGTAAAATTTTAAGCCAGAAGTACTGGAACACTGAAAAGGGGGAAATGTTGCTTCAGGAGATGGACAGCACATTAAATTATGGCAGTCTTATACATATCATAGCCATATTTTTTATATGCCATTCACTAGCTACATTGTAATATTTCCTTTGTCGTTCTAGATGTATGAAGTCAATGTTTTTGGTTTTGAACCTTTTCTTCCAATTATGTATTCACTAATGAGTCTTGTTCTGCTAACATTATGATGTGGTCAGAAGTTATTGCCAAAGTTAACCTTTACCCTAACTTGAGCCTATCCAACCTTTTTAGGCTTTACTTTTCCTGATTTTGTTTGATTACAAGGCTTATTTCTTAACGCAAGGCCACAGTGAAGTCTGACTTTACCCATCAAAGAGAAAAGAAAAAGATCCAATGTTGGTCATAAATCTCTCTTTGAATTCTGCCTTAATTCCTCTTTTTTTTTCTCCATGATTGCGGTAATGTTTACATAATCCTGGCATTGTGCCTTGCTTGACAGAATGGATCTTAAAGGCATGTTGTGAGGGTTGCCTTGAGTGGGTGAATGCTAGTTTGCTGGCAAAGGATCTTATAATTGCAAGGTTTATAAGCTTTATTGGCTTTAATCTGGTTTTAGATTTGAGGCTAGTCAGCAACTGGGCATGATTTATCATTTAATTGAATGAGGTGGTGGGATCTTGTAATGCTATTTATAGTCATGTGGTTAAGAACATGCCAGCAACGAATTCCTTTGTATAAGGAAGGTGGTTGATTGGATCCTTAAGGCTGTTGATATTCGTGGGAAGCAGTGGTCATTAGTTTTGGTGAAGAAGCAGAAAGATTGAAGGTTATTTTATGTTGTGCAGGTCATGAGATAGCATGGCATGGTGCTATGTTTTCATGTGCTAGGCCAAAAGGATCTATATTAGCCTGTTTTGGTTCAATGATGGCACTTGCCAGTGTTGATGTGTTTGGAATAAATTGAAATACATCAGTCAAGTGATGAACTCTGATGGTCATTTGAAAGTCATAGCTAATCATTTGGATTTCTACAAATTTTTTTTTTGGAGTTATTTTTGGTAATAGAAATCATAGAAAATGCATCCTTATCCATGACCAAGAGTAGGAATGTGCTATTCCAGGTAGCTTTCCTTCAAGCTCCCTTAGTAGTTCTAATGAAATGCAGAGTCCAAATTATACTGCTTTAAATTCTGGCAGTACTTCCATTCATCAAGCACCTCTTCTCAGATGCAGAACATTTGTAGATTTGCTTATTAAGGAACATCTTTGCCTTTGAGACTCATATGACCACCATCTTGCTCAGTGGGAAAGCTTTGGACATCTTGGAATATTAATATGTCATTTAAGGGATATGGCAGCCAAGCCATACATTTCTACTTTGTTGGTTATCATGACAAAACTGAAGTCCCTGTTGGGTGGTAGAGGAGTACGTGATTCATGCAGTGCTGTCTAAAGTTCTCTGAGAGTCCTGTCTGCCCTTCTATATTTTAGCATGTGGGTCAAACTCAAAAAGGTCCTTTTCATTCACTCATGAACTACAGAGATAGCATTTACGTTTATCACATGGTATTCGATATGTGCATGGGATTTACAAAGCAGGGTTGTGATCTTATATGTCATTAGCTGAAGGCAAAATTCAGTTTGCCAATGTGCACAGATTGAGCTTTTCTTGCTTGGTGTGTTGCGGTAACCCCTTTACAATCTCAAGGGTTGAAATGAAGGCTAATGTAGCCTTCTTCCTCTGTCCATAACATAAAATTCTTTGTGTTGGAGGATGGGAGTATGACTGCTTGGATTTGAAGCTGCATCACTTTCTGTAGCATCACCATTAATTTCATTGTGGCATTACCATCAACTTCACCCATGTCAATATGAACAATAGCAGCTTTAAAGACAGCAGCACCAAGAACACAACTACATTGTCATAATGTTGCCCCAAAAGAAAAATGATTGCATTGCATTAGAGATGTTTAGAGAGTTGCACAAAAGCTGAAATCCAGGAGGATGAGGTGTAGGCAGGTTGGAGGATGTGGAGCTTAGTGGAGGGGATCTCAAGAGGTGCTGATGCAGGGAATGAAGCGGGGAAACTCAATGCAAGGTCTGTAAAATGTGAGCCTTGGTGTAGCAAAATGTAGGCAGCTCACAAGAAAACACCTTCAACCAGTTACCCAGTATTCTTCCCTTCTGAGCTGGCATATTTATGCTGAGGCTGGTAAAGGCTGCTACTTATTCACAGCTGTTTAAAGAACTGGTGACTGCAAAAACAATCCTAATAGCATTCAAGTTGGCATTAATTTATTGGCTTCACCTTTCAGCATCTTTTAAGCTGTTGGATTTTTTAGATGGCATGCCCTGGTTCAGATTTCATTTTTGTTAGAAAAGTTTAAGCAGACATGAGGTGTAACACTTCCCTGGCATGTAACTGTTTAAGGTGATGCACAGCATTGAGCATAAGAATGAGATAGAAGAGGCAGAAAACGTTAAAGCACGTGAAAGTGATTTTTAATGTTAAAGCATGTAAAGTGATTTTTTTATGTTAGCTATGAATTTTGAGCTAACCAGTTTCGGAGGAAATTTGACGGACCTGTCCTGGACTAGAGCTTTTGTTCTGAATGTTAAATCATTTAGTTACCCAAAAAAGGCAAAATATTTTCATATGAAGCATCTTGTCTTAAAAAAATTTTAGTCTTTAGCTTTTCCAAATGCAATATATCTGTGTTGTGATGCTATGTGAGTTCGAAATGAGGGCAGCTTCTTGATGTATAAATTGCATTAGACCAAAGCCATAAAGTGTTTACTGCTTGTTTTGCTTATTGAAGTGCTGGTTGCTTGATCATGTTTTACCAAAGAGAAGGAATATACCAACATATGGGTGGTTTCGGAATGCTGTACCGGGCCGAACCACCCGGTACGGAACGTGTCGAACCGTCCCGGCGGAGAACCGAGACGGCTCTGGCATGCAAAACGGCACATGCCGGTGCTGGGGAAGAAAGAGAGAGAGAGAGAGAGAGAAATAGAGAGAGAGAGGGAGTGAGGAAGAAAAGAGAGAGGGGAATCCGTCGGAGGGCAGCCATGGCCGTTGGTCGGCGGAAAGGGCTCCTGTGGCTCCGTGCGGGGAACAGGGGCGATCCGCCCATTTTTTGGGTTTTTTTTTTAAAAAAGCCTTTTCAAAGTGAAGTCGGCATGGGTTTTGCCGGCTTCACTTAAGTGGAGCCGGCAAGGGTTTTGCAGACTTCACTTTGAAAAAGTTTTTTTAAAAAAAAGTCTCGAGAAATAGAGGTGGATCGTCTCTATTCTCCGCACGGAGCCGCGGGAGCCCTTTTCGCCACCCGATGGCCACGGCTGCCCTCCGACGGTCCCTCCGACGGATTCTCCTCCCTCTTTTTCTTCCTCCCTCTCTCTCTCTATTTCTCTCTCTTCTTCTCTTTTTCTTCTCCGGTTCGTCCGTGTTTTCCTTCGTCGGTTCGGAATAGAACGGAGGCGTACTGTACGATACCGCCGGCTGGCCGATTCGGCAAGCGGTATCTGTTCCGCCCACCTTGGGTGGTCATGTTCTGTGCTTCAGCCAAAGATGTATCCAAACTGTTATATGGTTGCAATCTCCCTGCCAATTTGTCTATTTCTTAGTTAAGTTTGATGTGATTGTTTTCATTCAACTAAACGTTGGGTGTGGTTAAAGATGTTTTAGTCAAGATGATTAAGGAAAAAGTAGTTTTATTGCTATGAATTGTGTACGGATAAAATTCCAGCGATAACTAATTAGCTGTGATCTGAACCACGAATTTTTTTTTTTTAAAAAAAAATGATTTGCAACGGGCATATCGCAATTATTATCTACGGTGGAATTTGAATAGTTAAGCCTGTATCGCCATGTGCGGCAACGATGGAATAGGCCCCACAGAGGATATGGTTATAATGCTTCCTGATCACACGTTACAGTCTTTTTTGTACTGATATTAGCAGGTGCTGGTCTCTATATCTGAAACTGCTGCGCATAATAGCTCTGTCAACTGGTCCAATCATGAAACAGCATTTATGACTAGGATTTGCAAGCCCCTGTTATGATATAGTAACTATATTGACTGCTTTCTGGCCTGCATTTCTTGCAGGATGATATGGCAAGGCCTGGGCAAGGACCTCGCCCTGTTGGAGCTGGAAATCCTGGTCGCCCATGAAGTTCTCTAATTTGTTTAGTGGTATTCTGATGGAGATTTTGGACGCTGAATATTATTCTCTGGACTATTTTACAGCTTACTGCGAGACTAGTTAGCGAGGCAGGTTAAGAACTATTACTTTCGTCATTATATGTTGAGATTGTTAAGTTTTGGTGATTCCTGTGGACTTGGACAATTAGTCTGTTGCTTTGTGATCGGATTTCTATGATTTGCAATGAAAGAGTTATATTTGGATCTTTATCTTTGGCTCTTGCTTTTATTGTTTTTTTACTTGTGGAGCTTTGATGCTTGTGCACATGTAGAGCAGTGTCAGCAGAACAGAGATCTGAAATTGAAAAAGTAACGAGCTGATGGGTAACTCATTTTATTTGGTGATTTCACTGGTAGCTAGTACAGTTGGAAATACAGTTCACTCAGTGACTCAGTGGCCCGGCCCTATGAGCATTACCCGTGAGCTGTGTAACTTTATCCTGTGAGATCTGTGTTACCCGAGCGGTTGCCAACTGGTTCCGATGTAGGTGATCTCTATTGTCGATGTAGGTAATATTTGTTGTCAACTTTGCTTGATCTTTTATAAATAGCATCATTAAACTAGTTGCTTGCATGGGGTTTGACTAAAGCTCTGTTTGGAATTTTGACTCTGTCACCAAAAAAGGTTCTGAGAGCAAGGCCGTTAGACTATGGAAACTTTAAGCGTGTGACTTTTGGTGTTGATTGTTAAATGATGAATGTTTGTCACCAAGAACGGTATCCATTTTGGATCCATATAAATGGTAAGAGCTTCAAAAACACAAAATATTCGATGGCTCGTTGATATAACAATTTGTGAGGGGAATAATTGTTTCTTACTTGGTAAATGGTTGCAAGATTGGTCCCTGGCATGCAACAGCGGCTTGAAACTGTGACAAGTGTGGTCGACTGTTAGTTCTATTTTTTCTTTTTTTTTTTAAGAATTTTTTTTTTTTTGCATGTGTACTCTCCTGCATATATGAAATTGCACGGAGACTCGTAAAATCAATGTGTGAAATAAACATATGCAACAATAAAGGGTATACCCCCATTTAATTTTTAACAACCATAGATGGTGTGAATGTACATGCAAAAAAGGAATATATATATATATATATACACACACACACACGCGTGCGCACGCACACATACATACATGCGGTGAATAAAAGTGTGGATACATAAACTTGGGAGTACTTATACATAACCCGGGGCTACCTTATGAAAGCTATCTACCATCGGTTCAATGGTTAGCCTCTCGAGCAGTAATAAATTTTAGGGGACCAACCTATGTATATAGGCACGAGACCACCACGGTATGTGTGGCAATAGCTAGTGTAATCCGTCATCCCAGCCGTTGGTGAGATTTAAATCGCATGACAAATCAAATCAGCTGAGCCAGGACCATTTCCAGTCTAAACACTGACGCTATGTGAAGTTTTATCCCTCTCAGCACTCAACCCCGACGTACCAATTGTGGTGGGAGACTGCCGTTGTCCACCACCATCCCCCATCCGGAGGAGAAATTATTTGCACGAACTGAACCAGGTGCAAGTGAACCAGGGCAAATCCCAGAGCATATGCCCGGTGGATGGCGCGCGGTCGGGAATTGGTGACGCCGTCCAACGGCACCTGGTGGATGCAACACGGAGGCCATCCAGAGAGCAGGAAACGGGGCAAAAATAGCAGCAGTGTCAAACCAATTGTTTACCATAAACAAATCGAAGACTTACGCCTGGTGACATTTGACCGTGACGTTAGTTTACTCTTTGTGACGCGTACGGACACAAGTTGCTCCTTTCTCCTACATAGAAATATGATGGTCTCTTCCATCTCCGTCCCGCAAAGTGATGTGGATGGAGATTCTCCCCATTCTCGGATTCCCACAAAAATAATAGATCTCGAGAAAAAACTTTAAACTATCCTCTCTCGTGTCAGATGGAGAAGACAAGGTATTCATGGGAGTTTCATTGCACATAACTTTGTAGATCCATAAACCACTCACTTAACAAACAACTACGCTAATAACAAAATTTTAATCGGAAACCAGCAGAAATATTTGCGTTGGACGTGGGTTTACCGCGGGGGAGAGAGAGGTGGTGGGGGCCGCTCCTCGTGAACGAGGGCCAACCGTCGCTGCCTGCTGTTGCCGCTGTTGCTGGCCCAAAAACAGTAAGACGCTTCCCGGACCGCCACCCTCCTCGCCGGCTCCGACTTGCACCGCGTCAGCACCAGCGGCCGCGACCCCTCCTCTCCTTCCTCCCCTCCGTCCCTCGAGCTCCCATTGCTCGACTTCTCCCCCTCCCCTTCCTCCTCTTCTCGTTCTTCTACCTCCTTCCCGACCGCTTCCTTCTCCGCCGGAGAAGATCCTGATTCCGATGGCGGAAGCGGAGAGACCGGGAATCGGTTCGTGGCGAGGGACGACGCCCGGTTGTGCGGCGCCGATCGGCATCTCATCAGCAGCAGCGCGTTCTTCGGCGGCGTCGTGCTCGCCGACGACACGAAAACCGTCGTCTCTTCTTCGTCCTCATTCTCCATTTCCTCCTCCTCATCGTCGTCATCTCTATATCCTTCTCGATCCGATTCGAAAAATCCTCCTCCTCCACCTCCTACCATTTCTATCGGTGGTTTCATGAGATCTACCTCGTTCCTCTCGATTGATTTTCTCTGCTGGTACCTCCAGCTTTTTCCAGATCGGAGGCTCGACCACCGCTGCCGCCACCACAGCGACCGCCACGGCTGCCCGCCGGAGCCCTTTTTCCGACCGACGAACACGCAGCAGAACAGCGACCTCTGGAGACACGGGCACCGCTCCGTCGCCGTCGGCAGCCTCTCCCTGGGCTTGGACGTCTTCGTGTCCCTCTTCTCGATCTTGTTCTTGTTCCTGATTCGGACCTGGCCGATGCACGTGACCTTGGGGGACGAAGGCTCCCCTTCCTCCCCCGCCCGGCCCTCCGCCCGCTCCGGCCGCCCCACGCTCCGGCTTCGCGTCACGAACATCGGGCTCGACCGCGCCACGCCGCTCCGCCCCCGGCTCCTCCCCCACTCCCCAGCAGCCTCGCCAGCCCCGGCGTCGGCAGCTTCTCCGCTCGCCCCGGGCTCGACCCCACCATCATTCCCTTCCCCGCTGCCGCCGACTTCATCATAGCTCCTCTTCCTGGTTCGGGATCAGACGGTGGAGAAAGGGGCGACCGACAGCAGAGGGCACTCCATGAATGGTGGTTGCTTGTGCCTCCCTTTCTCTCACTTTCTATGGACTGTACCTGTACTCATGGTAAGATAAAGATACATAGCTGGGTTTCTTGTTTCCTCTCTTTCTTCCTCTCAAAAAAATTAATAAAAAGAAGTAGACTATTAATTTATTGCGATACATGCAGGGGAACTGCACGAGTGGGTGCATCAAGTTCTCTACTCGTAGCTATTAGTTTTCAATCTTTTCTTTCGTCTTCTCAGTTATTGCTTTTACAGCGGTGTACTTCCCTGGCGTGTGATGTGCGTGGTGATTGGTGAATGACACGTGCCACTTTCCATAGCTTGCTTGTTCCTTTCTGTTACTATTAATTAAAGAGGTTGAGAATCTTGAGGTTTCCATTACCGTTTATTTCTCCACTAATTTTTGTTTGTTTGTTTCTTTTGTTTCCAGGGATCAGTTTGATGCAAGGCATGGAATTGATTCCTCCCCTGTATCGGGAATCAGAGATCGTCAGGTAAATCTTATAGAAGCAGTGGAATTGGGGGTTTCAGTGACCTTCTAACGCTTGTCATGGAAGCGATGCCTTGACAATTTCCAAGGGAAAGAGACCTGTTTGGGGATATGGCGCGTCGAAAGGGGAATTACCTTTTTGGGTTTCCGATCCCATAATTTTGCATCTCATTCTGATCTAGGTTTATTCTCTATGCTTTTTGTCTTTTCGAATTAAGTTATTTGGAGGAGAAAAAATAAAGGCCTTAAACTAGTGCTTGCCCTTCTAATAAGCACACATAAATGATATTGATATGCCATCATACAGACAAATGTGACATATACACCGTGATGGCGATTGAAAGGGAAAAATCATTACAGGATGGGTGATGGACGTAGACATATTGTTAGTTTGCACTAATAATACCACCACTTGTGGACAAAAATATATTGCTGAAGCTTGTGATCAGCTATTTATATTTGTCTCATGTCCTTGTTATTGTGCACCTATTTGCATCTGGTTGCAGTAAAATGAGTTTTTTTTAAAAAAAAAGAATTAAAAAGTAAATGGTTGGATGGTCCAACTTGTTTGTGCCTCCCACCAAGCTATTATTACAAATAAGTATCATAATAACATGTGAATTCATGATTGTTGCACGAAATATATTACAACACCACTTCATATTTCTTCTTTTTTGTTGATTCCACATAGATTATGTGCATGCTAAGTATGCATGCACATAAGCATGCACATAATCTAAGCAATCAAATTTCTTAATTTCAGGGTGTATGCTAACTATACATACATCATTATGAGTGATGTATGGTCTCACATACCTGACTAGAGCTCTATTTTATATATATATATATTGATGGCAAGAGCTCTATTGTATTAGATTTAGCCTCTAAATATACAATTTGCATTCGAACAAAATTTGTTCTCTGGACACACGCATGAATATTTTGGAGTTATTTTCTAAATTTATTCTACACTAACGGGTAATCTGGACTAAACTTTCATAGTGATCTTGATATTTAGCGCAAGTTCTAAACCTATCTTGTGTGTTAGGGATTCATATGCGAGTCTAAATTGAGTCGGATTTGCATTTCCCACTAGCTGATCACACTGTATGAATGTTGGAGTTGATTAAATTTAAGGAAAGATGGATCTCCACGCAATGCCTGCAAAGATTACAACATGGTGTTCAATCTAGCTCGGACTACGAACTCCGTTATCTCACGTATAGGTATGCATAAAAAATTAATATTTCCTTCAAAAAATAAAAACTAAAACCTCTTAAACTCTTTCAGCATTGCGCTGCTGCTATCTTTGTTTATTATATTCCTTCATCCCTCGGTAAGTAAAGCACATGATCCGGTGTTAAAAATAGGGAACTGGTTGCACAATGCTTGCGTTCTGTCCCACGTCAGCTTTGACAGATATCATTCAACGGCAACCAAGAACATCAGAATCGAGCATCCGAACAGTCAAAGCCTTGCATCCCTCCTGTCTTTCTTCCTTTTTGACAATGAGTTCAATGGTAAACCATTGCTATCCTTAGATACACATCTCTCCAGCTCAGCCCTGGACAGATGATCGGCATTGTTGATCATATGTTGAATTCTGAAATCTACCAACAGATCTCGGCAAGAAGGTAAATTTGCCGTTGAAACAAATTTTTTTATCACCATAGACTCTGTGCGACCTCAGTCCAAACTGGATAACCGAACGATTCTTCCTCTAACCACAAGATCTCAAGCTCCGAACGGCGAACGAATTTAAATTTCTTGTGATCCTCGTTTCAAATCCACCGCTCTCTGGCTCACTTCTCTCCTATTCTTCGGGCGCAAGAAAGCTTGGCACCCAACAAAGGAAGGAGGTCATCGAATCGGTATCCTAAACGGACTCGAAACAGGATCAATAGTCAATTAAACCGTTGGCCCATTAACATACCGTTACAGAATCAAATCGGGATCCTAAACAGAATCAAATCGGTATCCTAATCAAAATCGGTCTCCTAGTCCAAAGCGGATTATACTTTGGCTAATTTCCCAGTCCGATACTACTTCCGTACTCCTAGTCCAAAGCGCATTATATTTACTAAATTTCTCCTTCAACGCATCCTATAAATTCCCTGCAACACAACCTCTGTTCACGGCAACTCTACCCTCTTCTTCTCGTTTGTTCATCCACTCTTTTCTTGTCATCATGCAGCTCCGTCCACGTCAAGAACTCACTCTCGACCTCTCGGTCTCTCGATTCAGAGACCATGTCGACCGACGACCGAGCAACACGATGGCGTTCAAATTCCGGTTCAAGGAGACTCGCCGGACGTTCTTGTGCTTCGAGGACGGATACATGATCCCTACGGCCGTCACCGACGTTCCCACCGTCGAGAAGCTGGTGGTTTTCAATCTTGACGGCTTCCTATCGCTTGAGCTGTCGTCTAAAGCCGTCAGCAGCGTTCTCCACGGATCGTTTTCCGACGACCGGAAAGAACGCTACTTCGAGGGGGTCATTTCGTCTCTTGCTCATGAACATGCCAAGGATGCGGTGGCCTCTGAAGTCGACACGGTGGCTCTCAAGGCAGAGTTTGAGGTCATGACTGATATCTTCGAGCCTAGCGAGACTCTCGACGTTGATGAGACTGAAGAGGAGAGCTCTGGTGAGATGTGCGGGGTGTCTTGTGGTTTTGGCAACATCGACGATGGTGAGATGCTGTGGTCAGCGAGGAAAGGAAGAATTCTTGAGGGCCCTGTGGTTGATCCTCTGATCATTGCTGCTCAATCAATCAAACTGGCGAGGGAGGGTATTAATCTCAGCACTCCCTGGCACTGGGGCTCCTGCGGCTCTCACAGCTCCACTCCGACGAAAACTTTGATGGTTCATTGGGTTCCCCCTCCCCAAGATGTGTTGAAGGTCAACTTCGATGGATCTTTTAAGCAAGGTTCTGGAGGTGCTGGCTTTATTGTTAGAGATCATATGGGTGAAGTGCTATATGCTGGTTGTAGGACTTTTCCTGCGGAGTCCGTTCCCCAAGTCGAACTTCGTGCAGCTTGGGAAGCTCTGCGAGTGACCGTCCAATGTCTCCATGGTCGGCGAGTTATTCTGGAAGGTGACTCTGAAATCATCATCTCCTGGATTACTCATACCTCATCTTATACGCAGCGTTCTTGGCCTCTTGTTAATGAAATTAAGCAGATGGCGGATTCTCTGGAATTTTTCAAGCCAATTCATGTGTTTCGAGAGGGCAACGTCCCTGCGGATTGGCTGGCAGGACAACACTGTGCTGAGGATTATGGGCATGTTTCTTCTCTTCCTCCTCAGTTAGCCGCTTTAGTGCGGAGGGACTCTGTTGGTTTCCCCTACCGTCGGCCATGTAAATAAGTTCATTTTCTTCTTTGTAATTATTACCAAAAAATAAAAAGAAGGGAGTTCCAGTGAATCCAGTGAGATGTGCATTGTAGTTCCAGTGAATCCGGTGAGATGTTCCAATAGAAAATCTGTTATATAAAATTGCTTTCGATGTACCTGATCATAGAGGTTGTTTGCTGCACCTACGAAAACATTTCACAGAGTTGAACACTCGCTACGTACCATAAATTGTTTTCGAGGAAATATGGATGGCAATTGTGGACGCACTTTGAAAACTTTTCTGACGCTTGCTGCACATTCTATATCACAATTGGATTTATCTTGCAATCCTTGAAATTTAGACTATGCATGTTTGCAATTAGAGAGGTATTGCACTAACTCTCAAATGTTTTTGGAAAAAGGTCTCTCTCTCGAATGTCACTTATTATTCCAATGAAAATACTTTAGAAACATATGAATATCTCCATTGTATGTGGTCTCTTTTCATCAAAATATACATATAAATGCCAAACAAAGAAGTTACACCATGGAAGGTGTAACATTCAGAGGATTTCCCCTCACTAACATCTCATCCATGAATGTGTGGAAATTTACTTTCTGGCCCAGCCTATGAGGAAGTTTTGACATGGCAATAAGCATGCCTTCTTAGTTAGCATGTCATTAATTAGGCCCATAACTAAAGTATACCTTTTTTTCTGAATATAATTAATATTATTTTAATAAAAATGGGTTTTGCGGCATAGGTAAGCTTTTTTCATTATACTTTAGGTGTCATGAATTCGAAATGTGAGATAGCATGGCATGCAAAATTAATTAGGTCAACAAAATCCATTTTGACCTTTAAAACTCTATAACAAGCAAGATATTGACAATAATCGTAGATTATTCCATAATCCAACATTTTGGATTTTAGAATAAGCATTAAGGATATCTATGGATTGACTTGTCTGGCATGGTCTGCCCAAAAATCAAAATAAAAATTAAAAGATCGGTTTAGTAATATATACCTATTAGGCTCTCCATGCAATAAGTGTAACTTAACCTAGGATAATAGTTGGCATCAATTATCTCGCATTGACCTCTATTAGTTTTCAGAATCATGGTGGCAGTACCACCTTGGCTAAGCGCATTACAAGATTTCTTTCTCTATTTTTTTGACTATATATATATATATATATATGTGTGTGTGTATTAAATGGAGGCTCCTGTGTTGTCAAGATCTCCATTTACTACATGGTACCAATGCAGAGGTCTCTATCTATCATGTCGTAACACTCCGTGTGTGTGTTAAATGGAGGCCTCTGTGTTGTCAAGACCTCTATCTACTGCATGGCATCAACACAGAGGCCTCTATCTACCACGTCGCAACACTCACGGAAGTGGATAAAAAAAAATACAATGGACTCTATGGAGAGAGAGAAAGGGCAATTGACACATGTATCTATCTCGAGGGCTAGGTCGGTGGTCCAGGGGAAGAGGAAGTTGGAGGAAGAGTGCTATGACAAAGGTATTGAAGTGGGCAGTGGGGATGGCGGAGAGGTTCTCTTGGCTAGTGGTGGCAAATTCGGGAGGGGGATGACGTGGAGGCAGAGGGAGAGGCTATCGGTGGTGAAGGAGTCGATGGTGCGGTGAAAGTTGGTGGCATTGACGAGGGTGGTGGCTGGTGGCGATAGGGACCGAGAAGGGGATGACATGGAGGGAGAGGGGGAGGCTACTAGTGGCGGAGGAGTCGATGGTACGGCGGAGGTTGATGGCATTGATGGGGATGGTGACGATAGTGGAGTGGACTCCACAGGTAGTGAGAGGCGGACCATGTCGACCATGGGGAACATGTGGCTAGGGTTCATTAGGGGAAAGAAGAGCATGCGGAGGAGATCGATGGACGAGGTGTCGGAGCCCATGGGCAGTGGCATTTACGATGCTTTTAGCTTAAAGGGCTAGCTCGGCTGTCCAGGGGAAGAGGGAGTCGAAGACAAGGGCATCGAGACAGAGGTCGTGGAGGAGGGCAACAAAGAGAGCCTGAAAGTGGAAGGGTGCCATGACGAAGGTGTTGAAGTGGGTAGTGAGGACAGCGAAAAGGTTCTCCCAGCCGAAGGCGAGGCCGATGGCGGTGGGGTTCAGGAAGGGGATGATGTGGGGAGAGTGGGAGAGGGCACTGATGGCAGAGGAGTCGACGGTGCAATGAAGGTTGGTGACATTGATGGGGGGGTGATGATGGTGGAGCAGACATTGTGGGTGGCAAAGAGGCGGACCATGTCAACCATGGGGATCATGTGGTCAGGGCTCATTGGAGAGAAGAAGAGCATGTGGAAGGGGTTGGTGAAGGAGGTATCGAAGCCCATTGGTGGCGGCATTTGTGATGTTTTTAGCTTCAAATTCGTAAGACAGAAGAAGCGGAGAAACTGAGAAAGGGAAAGAAAGTGGGGATTGGAGTTTGGTAAAGACTTGAGTGAAGATGAGTAAAATATATATGGGAGATAAAATTGTAAAGGGAATGCAAAGAGGGGTGAAATATGAAAAATTGTTGGTCAAACTAGATTTACCATGGATCGGATCTAATCCAGATCAAACGTATCGACGTCCACTCAGGCATCCATGGCCAGGCCTCGACTCCATTTTGGAGACCTGTGCTGTCTCCAAGGGCATGGTCAGTCAGTAGTTTTTCCGTAAGGCTGCTGGTCTCATCCTCTAGCTCATCCGTGAGGGCAAAATCTCCGGCTCTCTGAAGCATTTTGAGCTCCGCCATGACAGCGAAAAAGGAAAAGAGAGAGCGAGCTCCAAAGGTGAAGAGCAAAGCAGGTAGAAAGCTTGGATAAGACCTCGATTTTGGATATCTCGAGAGGAAAAAGAGCTTGGAGCCAGAGATAGCAGTGAAGGAGGTCCCCTGGTCAAGAAACTTGGTGAGGCCTATGGAAACAGTTGTCTTATTGGTGCTTAACTGACCGATGAGAAGGATGGTGCGGCCTGTGATCTTATCCTCATGGATGAGCTGGAGGATGAAGCTAATGGCATTGTGGGCGAACTACTGGCCGACTATGTCCTCGAAGACGGCATTGGCCTTCAGAGCAAAGTCGAGATGCATACCATGGATGTACGAGTACGTGCTAACACGTTCGATCGGATGAGGTTCCGACTCTCTGATAGCCTCTTGAGCTCCGCCATAGCAACGAGAACGGAGAAGAGAGAGCGAGCTCCAGAAGCTAAGAGCAAAGCAGAGTAGAACAAATGTCAATATGGGAAGAGGACGAGGATTTTAGGAGAAGCTCAATAGCAAGAAACCTACAAAGAATCTTAAATTTAAAAAAAAATAAAATAGCTGATAAATAATTTATAATCCACAATATATTTTTTTATTATTTTAATTATTTTTAAAATATATAGAATAGATATTAATAAATCAATAAAATAAATTTTTTTTTTGAAAAAAATTATATTCCATGCATGGCATGGGGTTATAAGCTAGTTACAAGGTTGGAGGTGGTGAAACTGAACAACGAACTTGTCACGCCCCCGACCCGAGATTGTGAGTCGAGGGTCATGGCAACCGCCGCATACTTATAGAATACTTTTCCTATAAGCATGCAAGGCATCTCATCATGATATCTTCACAAACAGTTAAATAAATTTTTTTTTTTTAATATCTCAATAAATTCAACAATAATTCAAAGGCTTTGCATCAAATTCAATAAGCCTTCCAACCTAAAATAAAAGTACGAAGATTCTGCTTCTGATCACTCTTCTATTCATATCTTGTATCATCTTAATTCCTCAACATCTGTAAAAATAGTAAAATAAGAGGTAATGAGCTAGACAGCTCAGTAAGCAACGATCACTTCTCAACAGATTTCATCAGGCATATAAGTAAATAATCATTTGTAGAAAATAAGCATATAGAGTTCATCAATTCGAAATCAATTTCAATTATGCAATATAATTCATGCCAAATTCATTTCTTTTTCGAAATTTCAAGTTTCTTTCGGGATTTCAATTTCTTTTGTTCTTCAATTTTTTTTTTCGTCAACCATGAGCTATGACCACATTATCCCTGTGGCAGGGTCATAATACCGCATATCTGCTTGCGGTGGGCTGCGAATCATCTGGCAGCCAAGTCCTTTGGAACCGCTGGTCTAACTGGCGGTTTTGTCGCTGGTCTATCTGGTGACATGTCGCTGGTCTTACTGGCGACATAAATCCTCAGGACAGTCAATTGCCAACGTATATGCCCCCGTTGGCGGGGTCCTCAACATAGTCAGGTTGTCAATTCTTATTGTTTCTTATATCATAATTCTTCATAAATCATGTTTCATATTCTAATTTCGATAATAAAACATATAATCATGTAGTATCGAAATCAATCAATATAATGCATCATGAAATCAATATATTCAATCATGCTTCATCATAACATTTTAAATAAGATATTTTCATAACAAAAATACCATTCATCCAAATTCATGCATCATTTCACAAATCATTTCAGAAGAATACACTATAATTTGCCGATGAATCTAGAAAAGGTGAAACATTACTTACCTCGAACGCATTCCAATAAATCCATAAAATTCTATAAATTTTCTTCCAAAAATTCTGTTCGTAGATCATATCGCGATATCCCATGATCAAACATCCACAATCCTATACAGAATCAATTTGAATAATTAGAAAGAATACGAATTCTATATTTCAACGGTTTAGATTGGGTCCGATCATCTAATTTCATCTAATCAAAATCTAATTAGGACCTAAACGATCCAAAGTTTGACTATCAGATCAAATCGGATTCGAAGTGATAGGACCAAGGTTTCTTCATCGATTTCATAAAATCAAGTAGAGAGAGAAAATCAGAGGAGAGAGAATTCATGAGGTTCAATTCGAATTGATCAGGTGACACAATCCAACATTACGATGGGTCCAATATCTCGATTGGTGAAATCAATGTGATCAAATCAAGTCATGGCTAGATCGGAATCATGGATGATCAAATCTAAAGATTCATGGTCTGATTAGAGTGGGTGCCAGTACGTTGTCTAACAATCATGGATCAGGGTTCTTCATTAGAATCAGATCAGGCTTATTAAAAGAAATTTCTTCATTCACTAACTTTTTTTTTTAGAGAGAGAATCAATCAAGAGAGAGAATATTTTAGAGAGAGAAAATTGTAGAGAGAGAAAACTCATCTTGAATTCTTCAGACAATATGATTCAACAAATTCGATCGATCAGATCAAATCATGCTAAGATTATCATGTGGACAGTTCAATAAGATCATGAGAAATAAAATCTAAAAATACTTGATCTGATCAAAGTGGATGTCGGTGTACCGTCCGACGATCACGGATCAAAAATCCATCACGAGGATCATTTAAACTCATTGTCATTCTTCTCAAAATTCTAGAAATCTTAGGAGAGAGAAATAATCTAGAGAGAGAATTTTAGAGAGAGAAAGTAGAGAGAGAAAGTCTAATTCTAGAGAGAGAAAGTCAGGGTTCAGACTGAAGTGAAGAGAGAGAAGAGAGAGAAACTCTCTCTCTCATCAATTTCAATTTTTTTTTTCCTTTTTCTTTTTCTTTTCTTTTTCCTTCTTTCTCTTTTCTTTTTCTTCTTTTTCTTTTTCTTCTTTTTCTTCTTTTCTTCTTTTTTTTTTTTTCCTGGTTCTTCCCACGCCGGAACAGAGGACCGGCGTGGCCCATGTTTTGCCAGGCCGTTCAGGCCACGACCGCCGCGGCGGAGGCCGACGGCCGACGGGGGCCACTCCCCCGGTTACGGAGGGGCGTGGCCGGCGATCAATTCCGATCGCCGGCGTCGGAAAATCCAAAGAAAAAAAGCTCAAAAACAGGGTCTCTTTCCCGTTCGGAAATCGGCGACTCTCGTCGCCGGCAGCCGCGCACAGAAGTATGGGAGGAAGGGGAAGAAGGAAGGGAAGAAGAAGGAGACTTACCTCAGCCTCCGGAGACCTCGCCGGCGAGCAATTACGGCGAGAATCGAACGGTGTCCGCGGCTCTAATTCGAGGAAATCGGAGAGAAAGAGAGAGGGAGGAAGCCAATGATCGGTCTCAAGAGGGAGAGGATCTTCTTATAGAGGACCCTAGGACTCCGAGGGGTCCTAGGAGTCCTAATTTGCCCGGGAATCGTCGGAGAAGAAGACTCCTACCGGGAGTCTTCTTCCCGGTTGCTCTGTTTTTTTTTTTTCTATTTTTTTTTTTTGGGCTTTGATCGACTGGCCGGGCTGGGCTTGGTTGGGTTATCACAGAACTAATTGAGAAAATTCCAACAATGGCCGGCAAATGGGTTACAAATATTAGTCTCTAAAGACTTATTGGGTTCATAGAAAGAACTTTTTTTACTAAGAATCAACTTTTTAGGTGATTTTGACATGTTTGGTTAATCATGAAAAAGTATTTTATTACAGAATGGTTTATGATGGGTTGAGCATCTATTTTTTTTTTTAAAAAATTTATAAAATAACTATTATATCCTTAATAAATATAGAGCCATATCTTTTTACTCACAAACTTTATATAAATAATTATATTATATTGATATAAATATGATAATATATTATAATATAATATTAGATCATAATAATTTTCTATATTAATATAATACTAATATATTTTTAGTAATATTATATTAATATTTTAATATAATAAATTTATTAATATAGATATAAATATAATATTAAATATAACATTATATTAATATAATATTAATATATTATAATATTATAATATATATTAAAATAAATATTATATTATATTTATATAAATATTAAAAATAATATTTATATAATATTATATTATTTTTGTAAGAGAGAAAAATGAAGATCTTAGTATATGTTACTTTTTAATATTTTATTTTAATCATCTATTGATATTTTATACAATATCAATCATAGATTTTAAAAAATATTTTTTTAAAAAAATTATCAATTTCCGTCCAGAAAAAAATCCCAAAATCAACGTCTTCCATAAATTTTTATTTTCTATAAAACATAAAAAATATCTTTTCATAATTTTTTTAATTTTTTTCTATTAAAATTTTAATTAAATAAAAAATCTTTCTTTCACCTGTCGGGAATTGCCATTTTCTCCTTCCACTTCCTGCGAACCAAACGAGTCCTAGGTTCTGGACCCGAAACCAACAAGGGTTCAGGTTTCGGTCTCTGTTACCGTTGCCTGAATCTCTGCGATGGCGGCCGCCACCGCCGCGGCGCTGTCGAAGCAATGGCCGCCACCGACGCCGTCGGCACAGCCGCCACTTTACTCTTTCGGCGTGCCGTGGCCCGAGTTCAACGACGGCTTGTCCTACACCGACATCGTCCAATCCCCAAGTTTTGGTTTCTTTTCTTCTCTCTTTTTTTTCCCCTTTTCCTCACCCCTTCTCTTTGCACGATTTTTTTCTTTTCCTTTTGTTTTTGTTTTTTCTTGCTGTTTTCTGAGTTCTTCCTTCTCTTTATTTCTCAATTCGAACAGCTCTCACCCTAATCGATTTCTACTCCTCGAAGTACAAGAACTCGGCGCCGTTGCAAGGGTAAGCAGGCGCTTCGATTCCCAATTCTCTCTGATGTCTTTCCGTTTCTTGGATTGATGGCTAAGCGTTGGTTTTCTTGGTCCTCGGACCTGTATAACAGTTGGCTTCACAGAATCAAGAATGGCCAGGTCTGCTACCTTTTTACGATGATCCTACTGATTTATTTTTTTGCTTTTTCGTGTTATGGTAAGATTTTTCTTTTTTTCATTTTTCTACCTTGCAGATTACCGTCGACGGAGAAGTGATAACCGATCCTTCCATGGTTCTTAGGTTGTTATGTGAACTTCTTGCTTTTCTTTTTCTCTTTGCTCGTGATGCATATAATTTCTATGTAACGATCATTTGTTGGTATAATTTATTTGCTTGTGACAAGATACTTTACCATGCTGTAAACCTTGACTGTTACTGCAGTGTTTCTGTGTTTTTATAATTCTCTTGGAATCGGTATGATCTCGTGTAATCTAATAACATTTCAGGATTGTTATTCTCTGTCTTTTTATGTTGTTAGATCCTAATTTTGTTGGTTGAAAGATAGATTTTGTTACTTCTAACTCTCAATTTTGTTTTTAATCAATTTTGTTACTTATTTTTATGTGGCTAGATCCTAATTTTGTTGATCGAAAGATAGATTTTGTTACTTCTGGCTCTCAACTTTGTGTTTTATTAATGAGCTACAATGTTCAACTTCTTGTAGAGATGGTTCTAAAGTGGTTTATCATCGTCTGCCTTGGAAGGAGCCATCTGCACCATACGTGCTTGAAGTTCTTTATGAAGATGATGATATGGTGAGTTCTCTGCAGTTTACAAGAGTGTTCCCATTTTGATAAATTTGCTATTATAGTCCTGTTCATTCTTTTTTTTGTTGACTAGGTAAATTCTTCATCAAATTTGAAATTTCTACGTGAATATTTTCTTGTATGGTTACTGTTATTTGTAAAGCTGAAAAAGCTCCCTGGTATGTTGAATTATCAAAAAATAATGACATAATGTTTTAGCAAGCATGGAGATAAAAGAAAAATGTAAAGGAAAGTTGAAAGTGTTGGGTTCCGGTGGTACAACGGAAGGACTAGTTGTTTAAAATTTTTTATTTGAAACATCCGATGCACCGTAAACCTTAATGTCCAGAAATCCTTGACTATAATAATCAAAGTACAATAAATTAAACTTAGATAAAAAGCATACCTGTAGTGCTAATCTCGATTTTTACAAGGCATCCAAGTATCTGTCCTCTAACGATGATTCACACGGAAATTGAACCAAAGACAGCGTTTCTTTTTCTCCTTGCTTCAAAGGTTCTAGCTTCCAAAACTCGACTAGCCCTGTATCGATCAGGCTTCTTTAAGAACCTGACTTGATCCTTTGAGAACCTTCTTTGGACTTCTGATTCTCCTTCTTTAGGATCCTCACAACCCTTATTTAGATCAGATAAGGCTTTGTCTTAAATCCCAAAGTCTTGTCCTAAAACTAAGGTTGTAAGAAAAAAAGGAGAGCAACGGAAAGAAATTAGAAACTCGATCTGAATACCTCAGACATTCAACACCCCGACTATTTTATAGCCATCAGAGGGATGCCAAAAGGGAGGGACACGTCTCATCCAAGAGGCCTATCTGATCAGATTATCAGAGATAAGAGTTCCTTCAAGTAGAAGAATTTTTATCAATGATACGTCGATCAGCACCCTCATCTGCGTGCGCGACCAGAGAAGGGATGTTTTCACGTCTCTTCTCAAATCAAAAAAATCCACAAAAATCCACGTGGATAGGGGACTCGTTTATGATTCCAAAAAATCTGAAATGGTGATAAAATTCTCACGAAAGGATGCTATCTTTGCACCTCTTCACGCGAGTGCTGATCACCACGCGCGCGTGCGCGAGGGAAGTTTTGGCGTCTGTTTAGCCATCTGATAAGTCCGAAAAAATTTCAAAAAAATCAGCAAAAATAGCTTATTAAATGTGGAACATTATCACAAAAAATTGTTTCAATTTGAAAGCATTTGTTCAGAAGGACTCTCCAAAATGCGGAGAGACGCGATGCTTCTGCGCACGCACGTGAGAGACCCTTCTCATTTCCAATTTTTCTCTGCCTAAAAAATTTCAGAAAAAACCCATCTCATGCTTTGAGATGTGCACCAAAAGATGGAAGGTGATATGAGCTATCACACGCATCTTAATCCCATGCCAGAAGGACTCCTCTTTCTGCCCACGCCAACACTTGTTGCATGCAAAGCCTGTTTTGCGTCAAGAGTCCTTCACAATTTGGATTTTTCATAATTGGCGTTAACATGGGATGTGGCACCCCAATTTGGGCTGCTTCCAGGTGGCACGAGCTGACCCAAATGCCCACCAAATTGGATTAGCTAATTAGCAAGGGATGAGATCAAATTGATCTCCAAAGAAGCTAGGATTTCTACACATACTATCATGCTTATTGGAACCCTGATTGAATCTAAAATTTCAATCAATTTTTTTCAAAAAGGTCCTTGGCCAATTTTTATATGTGTGTGACCTATTAAGTTCCACATCTAGTTAGTAATAGGTCCGGATGCAAGTTGACCTAATTTGATTAGATTCCAATCTAATCGATTAAGGTCCAGTCGAGCTAATCTGAGTTCAACAATTAGAATCCTTTTCTAATTGATGATCGAATTAAACTTTTTAATTCGATCAAACCTATAAGTCAAGATTGACGTCTAGCAACGTATCATGACTGCCCAGAAGATATGAAATTTGATGAAAATATCAAATATACCATTCAGTGGTAAGTTACCATGCAATTCAATTCTTCGATCATCTCTGCACCCTGAATATGTTTATGAGTATGGAATCATATCAAACTTAAATACATATTCATATTGATTTTCAATTAACCAGTGATGACTCCAATGAAGAAGCATTAGAAACTCTTTTTAATTTTCTTCCTGTTTTTGGCCAAAAAATTTTTTCCGAGTCATCTAGGATTGAGAATACACAGGATGCGATCTTCTCTTATTAGGAGTAATCGATTTTATGTTGACCTACTCACAACCTTCATACACACTCTACCATATCCAGAATACTCCGTACATGTCTTAATGCCATGCCTGAGTATGAATCAAAATATGGGTTTATGTGCACAAGATTTTATAGTGGTCTCAGGTCTAAGGATCACTTGCACAACTTCCATTTAGAGAACCATCTTTGACATGCAAGTAAGGCTTCCATAAGATGTTCTCTTACATCGAGTCAATTCAGTGGACTCATTTTCCAAATGAGCACCTACATCCTTATATTAGTATCCCATACACAAGTGGCTAGTGAGATCTGCCACCCTCTCCATCGAGCATACATAGGATTTGCCAATCTATCCGGAATATTGATCTCCAACTCAATGCTCCTACGATCAGGAATGTTTAAGATTAGAAGTTTAGGATTTTAGATTTCACTAGCATGATCCATTCATGTCTCCTAAAATCATTGCCCTAATCTATGGGGTTCATCATTATCTTTAGACATAATAAGATGCAGCTAAAATGATGAATCAATGCCTCATAAATGTCATTATATGAGTTGAAAAATTACAAAGAAAAGTTTCATCGCAACTCTTGCGATTGGCTTATATGGTACTCTTCTTTCAGAAAGTAAAGAGGAAGTGAAAGAATAGAAAAAAAATGAGAACAAAAAGGTATAGGATGTGCTGCATGGTCATTAGATCCATGCATTTCTTGTCTTTCTTTATTCTATTGGAATAGAGTGATATGTATATGTATATGTATGTATGAATGTATGTATATATGCATATATATATATATATATATGTGTGTGTGTGTGTGAGAGAGAGAGAGAGAGAGGGAGAGAGCATGTCACAACTACAACTGCGAATATCTAGTTGAGTTTAGGTCCATCACAATAATGAAAATCTCACAAATTCTTTTTTTTTTTTTTTTGGACTATTACATTTGATATCTAACACATTCAACACTCTCCCTTAATAAAGAAGGGATGCAGAGAAGCTAAAATCACAATCAACACCTATTCTAGGGTTTTTAACCTTTATTTTGAAAAAAAAAAGCCTAAAACAAAAAAGGAGGCCCCTTGATCAGAGCTCTATGCCACATAACCAGACCCATAGAATAAGAAGAAACCAAAGAAAGGATAAGTGAAAGAAGGGGAAGAGGAAGAGGAGATGCCACATGGTTATTCTGCATCCATGCAATACCTCTCTTGCCATTGGTTTTGGGGTGGGAGATGACGAATAACTTTTCACTAATAAGCTACAACAGGTTTACATGAAGAATTCTATGATGGACAAGTATAGACCTCCAAATCACTTGGGTATGTCCGTTGCTTTACACTAAGACTAAACCATTTAATTGATTGTTAACACATCTAACAACTAGCTGGTTGAACTTTTTTAATTGCATTGCATTTAATTTTGCTTGATTCTTCTTCTTCTTGTTGTTTATTATTGTGTCCAGGTTGCTTTAAACAAACCTTCTGGTCTGCAAGTTTTACCTGGGGGACTCTTCCAACAACGAACTGTTTTAATGCAACTTCGATGGAAAGAATGGAGAAACAATACATTGGATTATTCCAAACAACATACTACCCAACAAGCACATCCTGTACCTGTTCATCGCTTGGGAAGGGGAACATCAGGTTCATTTTAACTTATCCATGCAAGATGTACCGTTGCCTTTTCCAAGATTATTATTTGTGTATACACTCTTACATGCTAAGTCATAGGATGATGAGACCATGTCAAAATAGATCAAGTCTTGCAATCATTTTGACCTTTTAGGTATATAGGGTCCTCCATCTTATCTTCCATGTATATATCTTGTCAGGATCCTCATCTTTACAACCCTCCTTGACTTCATACTAGGATTATAAGCAGCTATTCCAAACTTCATTGGGAAGGGCAAAAATGAAAATGTAGCCCAACTAATGAATTTTTTATGTATTCAGTACAATTTACATATTTAACTAGTGTTTAGGGAGAAGTTTGTAAAATCCTGACAACAAAGAGAGAATTAAGAGGCTTACACCTGATATTACTTGTTCTTACCACTTTCCAGGTGAGTGTTCTGTTCGTATCGAATCCAACATACCGTCACATTTCCCAAGTGCTTAACACAATGCCCTCAAACAAATCATCATTAGCAAGACCTGACTCAGCTCTCTCTCTCGCCCCCCCCATCCCCCCTCCTCTCCCTGTTTGTGTTTGTGTGTGTGTGTGTGTCTGTTGCTTCCCCTCCCTCCACCCCACCCTTGACTATATAGCATTGTCCTATGACTTCTATCATTTTTGTCAATGGCTTCTATCTTTGATGCCTTTTTTTCTTAAAAAAGGGCCACATGTGCTTCTGAGATGTAATAATGTATGTCTTATTTGACAAAATGCTATATTCAAGATCCTTTTGAAGAGAGCCATATCTGCGCTACATGTTGGGCATAAAGGATATATAGCATCTGTTTTCCTTTGTTCACTTTACCAATTTTACTTTTATAATGTGTAGTTGTTTACATAGAATTCAGGTTATTGAACATGAGTTTGGAAGACTGGTTTTAGGAATAAAAGGGCAATGTGTCGTAGCTACAGATGAATTAGTAACTGGGCTGGTCCAGTAAATTGGGGAAAAGGTTTTTGCATTCCAATGGCAGCATTGGTCATGTGCCTCTGCATGTTTTTCCTACTAGAGTTTACCCTTCCTGGCTTATATTACTACTACTACTATTATTATTATTCTTGCTACTGTTTTGCTTGCTTTTGTTATTGTTCTGCTTTTCTGGCTTATAATATTTTCTTTCATGTATCTTTTTCTTGGATTACCTTTTGTATGAAGGCTTGCTACATGGTTTCATATGTATTCATGCTGTCTGCAAGGTATATTGCTTTGCGCCAAGACAAAGCGTGCAAAAAGTTGCCTTGCAGCTTATTTTGCCAAGGGCACAGAAAATATTGTAGAAAACAGGTTCAGCAGATTTGATTCTCTGGCTTCTTTATTTGTGAAATGTTGGTTCTCTTATTTGAGCATAATGTTTACTCTGTTACTTACTATTCTTATATTGCATTCTGAACTTGTAGATGTGAAGGAGAGTCTGGAATGCGAAGAATTTCAAAATTCTATCGCACATTGGTCACTGGGTTAATCGAAAACAATGAGGTAACATTTTTCATTAAAAAACACTTATTGTTCTTGAATGGCATAGTGGTAACAGAATGGACATGCAAAACCACAAGGTTTTTTTTGTTGAAGTATTAATTAATTTGGTTACTTGTCTGTGTGGAGCTTAAGCAGCTGATTTCATTTTTTACATTTTCTTTCTTACTCTTATGTTTATTTTTTTTGAGAAAATTCTTAGTCTTATGTTTATGTAGCTCCATCTTGATGCTTCTATGTCTCCAGTTTGGACATGAATTGCTTGGTGAACTAAGATATTTTTGAATAACTAAATAATGTTGAGACACCTATAGTTCTGTCGTTGGTTAGTCTAGGAATTATGACATAGATACATATGCATTTTGGAAGGTTGATATCAGAATGGCAGCTGGTTGTGGAATCTGTGTGGAGACTTAACTTAGATTTATGCCCCATTATTGACCCTTTTTTTTGTGGGAAGAATAAACGGATGATGGATGTTAATGATGGAGTTTGATACGTAAGAAAAATTAACAGTTAGTAACATGAGCTGTCCAGCTAACTGGTGTTGCCTTATGGTAATTTATTCTTTCCTATGATTGATATACTGGTTGGTAGAGTGATCTTTAATTCCTTTTCACCATGTCCATCTATGATGAGGAGATTGTGTTTGGTCTGCCATGTATTGGTGCACATTTCAAACAGACTTTGCCCCTTTACCAACTGAGGTTAGGACAAGGTTCTGCTTCAATTGACCTATCATTTAGTCCTTTAACTACAATTTAGAGTAAAATACCATTTCTAGACTTGAAAATTTCAAGATTGTAAAGTATTTCAAGGGTTTTCTTATCGAGTTTTGAGGTTGCTTGGACCTTTCAGGTTGTAATCAAACAGCCCATTGGAGTGATGCACTATCCAGGGGTAGCAAATGGGCTTTATGTTGCGTCTTCATCAGGTTCTGTCCTCTTTACCATTATCTTTTGGATGGGGGTATATATCTTTCGTAAACATCGTTATCTACGGTCTATGTCATCTGGAATATCTCTAACTGCTTCCATTCTCGATGCTTACCTCTTGTTTCATATGACTTATTTCTTGTGCTATATCTGATGCTAACCAGGGAAGCCAGCTATGAGCAAGGTTTATGTTCTCAAAAGAGATCTCCAAAGAAATCAAACATTGGTTCAGGTATTCTTATTGGCTAGTTTTTCAATGCATCATTGATTTCTTCCTGTCTATTCATTGCTTTCATCTTATTCTATTATTTTCCAACATCATTGTTTGCTACAGTCACTTATGTGGAGTTATAATCATGCTTTTCATGTTATCTACTTTTAGGATCATTATTTCTTATCCGTTTCTTTCTTTAAATTAATGTTAGCATCAACTATTTTTGGTGGATCAGGAAAGATCGTTGTTTGTCATGGAACATCTTGAAATTCAGTTTTCTTGATATCACTCATGCAAAAAAGTAGTTGGGTTCCTTTAAATGCTCTTCAAAATCTGAAGCTGATATAAATGTTAGACTTGTCTCTATCTAAATTATGGAGGACATTGAAACTTGAGTCTGGCATGGAGCAGTTGATTCTTGATCTTGGCCATTATATGCTGATTATATCTGAGATACATTAAGGCATCATATGTTTGATTCTAACAATGATTTGTTATATGAACCACAGTGCTCTTCTTTACTTGCTAATTATGTATTGTGATTAAATATTGATTTCTATAGGTTGAGATTCATTCTGGACGACCACATCAAATTCGCATTCACCTTGCATCCATTGATCATCCACTTTTAGGTGAAATTTTATATACACTTTATATGGTTCGATATGTGATTTCTGCAGTGCTTATTCCTGTCCTGATTCCTGAGATGTTTTTGAGTGAGCCACTGTAATTGGAGTGCGAACATTTACCGTACAGGTAAAAAACTGACCAAAATATGAAATTGCATAGCGACTTTGTGAAACGAAAATGCTATTGGCCATATAGGTCTATGTGCTTCTTCCTGCAGTTGCTTCTAGTGATTATGTATTTCTTCATTTTCAAGCCTCTGCATAGCTACTTTGCTAAATGAAAATGCTATTACATAGCCAGATAAGTCATGTTTTTCTTAATTCTGGCCCCCCAACCTCCCCCCCCTCCCCTTTTTTTATTACCACGTTGTACTTCAACTTCAGTGACACTTTCATTTGGATATAGAATATTTTCTCTTAGCCCTCCTTATGGTTGTTATTAGATATGGTCCGAGCATTGAAATATTGATATTTAGTGCCATATGCAATGATCTGAGATGTCAGACATTTCAAAGCCAGTAATGTAGTGACAAGTCTATCTGCTGACAGTATCTGCAAGTTAAAGCAACATCTAAAATATCTGCATATATAAATCATAGTAACCCAGGGGAATAAGAACAGTTATGAAAATATAAAATATAAAATATCTTTTCACAACAGTATCTAATCAAATTTTAGAATAAATTAGCAGTACTAGCTTAAAAATGCATTAAACATGTTTTACTTACATGAGTTGCACTGGATAGCTGTTATTCATTCTCACCATAACCTGGTTAAGTTCCGGGATGCAACTTACAGGTAATGCACTAACCTCAGTGGTAATTGAATCATGATTCATTTCATTACATTGAAGTCCTATTTTAGAACCAATTATCAGCTTCATATCAACCAGCAAGGTGATATGAAATAGTTTGACATAGAATTCCAATATATGTGTTTGGGGGTTGTTGACATTTAAAAAAAAAATCATTGAGATGTAGTGAATGGATCTCAGTAATTGAATGAAGATGTCATTACTGGAAATAATTATCGCGAAACTGTTAAGTTTCAATTATGGTACTGAGTGCTGATTTTGAGCATTCACTCCTGCTAATAGGCATACGAACGACTTTCTCATCACATAATCTTTTGATATGTTGGCTTTACCATTTTTCACTAAATCTGGTGGCATGGCTGTTAATTTAGAATCACCAAGATACAGGAAGATTCTTTTGGGTACAAAAAAGTCCAGCACGTGATTCTCAATTTAATTATTGTGCCTATGACTGATAGCTGTTCTGTACAAAATAGATGATCTTTAACAACTAGAATTTGGATATTAAGTGACAATTTGAATGGTGAGTCCTCTATAAAGTTTATATGAAGTTGATTATTACTTAATTTACGATAAAGCATCTTGAAAGGAACTATTTTGGTGAGGCAGTCAGAATTTATTTGGATCTTATTATTTTATGTAAACAAGATTGCCCTAAGATTAGCATTGATTGTCTTTTTAACTAAATTCATATGTGGCATGCTAATTCAGGCACGATATGCCCATATCGGGTATTCTGTACAGAGATGTCCTAAATTCACAATGTGTTAAAACAATTAATAGATAATAGGGTATTAATAAGAACATTTTCCAACATATGCTACAGTGATCTTTATGTAAACAAGATTGCTGAAAGATCAGCACTGAATGACTTCCTAATTCAGTTCATATGTAGCATTCGAGTTCAAGCATTATATGCCCATATTGGGTATTCAGTACAGAAATGCCTTAAAGACATGATATATTAATAAAATTAATAGACAATATGTTACATTAGGCACATGCTGCATTGATTTTTGTTACCATCTGTAAGTATATGGCATAAGAGTTACAATGGAGAAAGTTTGTATTATATATCACAGATATTAACATTTTCACCTTTTTTATATGTCAACTATATTTTGACTAGACACTTATTTATGGTCACTATCTTCTCTGCAGAGGCAGATGAATCTATATTTTTTTTGTCAGTACTTGAAGTGCTTGGTATTACATCAGATGTTTAACCATTGTTGGCTTACTTTTCCAAAGCATGTTAATGGACAAAGTTTGTGAATACTTGGGTTTATTTATTTAATTTTCTTTCAAACAGGTGATCCTCTTTATGGTATTGGTGGGTGTCCTAAACCCTTTGAGCCAGATCCTAGAGATGATGATTTTGCAGAAGATGGGTAGGTCATCTTGCTTCATAATAGCCTGACATAATAGAAACCTCTTCAGTAACCAATATTCAAGTTCCTTAATTTTCAATGTGATAGCCAAATTTTAGGGGCTTCTATGTAGTGCTCTTTCTGTATAATCAATCTGTCAATTTCATTTTTCTGGGCCCCAGCTTTACCAGCTTGCTATATGCCACTTGAGGAAAAAAAACTAACAACCCCATGACTCTGGAATAAAATAAGTTGGTTATTTTTTTTCTGCTTGTAGATTCTTCATTGGTGTTTGACGTCAAAGGTGCATCTAAAATGGACACATCACTGAATTCATAAAACTCAACATATTTAAACTTTACTTGATTGTATATGATAATGGGAATTTCATGTAAAAAATGATGTTCGAAAAAGGAGAATTGCAGTTTGATAATTATGATGCATGGTCTGAATTGGACTGAACATTTTAACAGAACCGTATCCACTATCTCTTCTGTTCTCTTCAATTTGTTTTAATGATCTTATAATTTCTTCTTTGATTTCTTCGATTTCTTCTTTGCTTTTTTTTATCGTTGAATACATTCCCATCTTCTAAGCAGAAAAGATATCAAGTTAATGTGATAATCATACTAGTCAATTCACCATGTAATATTACATCAAGTTCGATTATTTTTGTGTTCATAATTTCACAATGCAATCTCGAACCAGATAACCAAAGATATTGTATCATTGCCAACAGCCCTTTGATTCACCTCACAAACCACCTCAGCAGGATAATCAATTGTTGAGAGTCTGATTTATAACCCATATATCAAGGCTTGTTAATCAATTTCAACTTTCTTTATCTTTTATATTATGACGAGTAGTTTTTAATATTGATGGTTGGCTTTTGTCACTGTTCACGTGGAACCTTCTTTTAGGCCACCACGAAACTTCGTAGCAGGAAACTTCTACCTTGGGTAATATCCTTGCTTTGGAAACTCTTCAGAAACTCAAGCCTGCACATGCTTCCTAAGCACTTCTGTCAACTGTTCGTAAATTATTCACTTCCTGGCACCTATATTCGTGCTGTAACTGCTCCTGTGACACACTCCCTATTCCGGCAACTATGCTGCAAACTGCTTGTGTGAATAAGAGCTTTAGTTGTTAAAATTCCCTTGGCTCTTTCCAACTATATATGCCAGCAATAAATTAATGACAAGCATATGATCATTTATGTTAAAAGAATTTGTTTTTGGACTTACATCCTCCTGTAATTTTTTATATTTAGCTCATTAGCTTTGCTTTTACTGTTGTTACCCTCTTGTTAGAGGTTATCTAAAACCAGTGCAATCTGTACCTGGAGACTCTGGCTATTTCTTGCATGCACATCAACTTGTTCTTCATCACCTAACCACACACGAGGTAAGTGTAAAATTAAGCATGCATCTCTTGAATGCATTCAGTGCAAGACTAGCACAGTGAGGATTATATAGCATTTGCAAAAACATACTTTTAGTACAATTAAATAGTTTCAAAATATAGTACATCAGAAACTTAGTATGCAGTGCTTGTTGTGCATCATTTGTTTGAGAGTTGCAGTGCCTTATGGGTGAAGCCATACTGCAAGACTTTGTATGGTAATAGTAGGTAGATAGTACGGAGACAATTTCAAATTGGCTTCTATATTTTAGTGTAAGTTTAGGTTACATATGACTATATAATGATCTAGAAATCATCAGCTCCATATATTCTTTTTGTGCAGCTCATTAGCTTTATACTATAGTAGAAAAACATTCCTATGTAGACCAAAACATTAATTATTTGCTAAATTGAAAGGTAATAATAAGACTGGAGTGGAACTTTAAAATTCACTGATAAAATCTGTGGCATAAGCTGAATCCTTATTAGTGTTTCTCACCAAAGATGCCACATAGAAAATACTTCTTATTCTTTTGTCTTTATATGTGTCTATGTAAGCATGTTTAATGAAAATAATGGTAATTTAAATATTGAAACAACTGGTTGGATTTCTATTGAATCATAGTCATAATTAATACTTTTAAAATTTCGGGCAAAACTTGGTGTTATCAATTACCAGCTGGATAGGTTTTGTTGGTTTAAAATTTTTTATTGTATACCTAAGGAAAAAATTTTCATCAGAATTACTTCGGAAGCCATTATTTGTCTTATTATCAATGGGCATTAATATGTTTATGTTTACTTAAATAATTGTCTTAATTTTCTCTTTGATTTCTCATCATTAAAAGGAAGATCTGTTAAAGCATATCAGTGGCTGCATCTCCATTTAATATTTGCTTGGTGATTCTTTGTCTGATGATCACTTTATTGTCGGTCATACTATCATCTCTCTCTTGCTATATACTTAATTTCAGAAATCCCAAATATGGGTGAAGCTTGTTGCTTGTAAATTTTTGTTAAATATTTCAAAAATGAACATCCAAGAAATTGTCGAATTGATAGCCAAAGATACTAAAGTGGAATGTTTAATAAAATTTTCATCTCCAGACCTCTCTACAATCAGATGGCGTTAACTGTGCTTATTCTTCCCTTGACGTATTGTCCTCACAGATGGTAGAAATCACTGCTCCGCTGCCACTCATCCTCCAAACACAGGAAGAACTGGATCAAACAAAACCAGCAGAAAAAGGCAATGATGGCAGGTAGTTGCTGTTGATACCACTGTAATTGCCAGGGCAGAAGGATAAACAATGTCTGGTGGGCTCGCATATTTTGAACGGGTTTGCCCTGCCTAAACATAAATATGCAGCAGTTTGTTTTGCAAAAGATGTTGGATAAATATGCAGCAATTTTATTTTTCGATTATTTGCTGCTTGGGTGGTCCCCGATAGGCTTTAACCTTTGGGGGGCATTTGGTGTATTACATAGGTAATGTTGTTATGGTAATATGATTGTAGAAGAAATATGATTATTTGATAAAATAATAGAGAATCTTACATTGTGGTATTTAGTATATGCAGTAATATTATTATAAAATAACAGAAAATCCTACATTGCAGTGCTTGGGATACAATTTAGATTGCATGGAATGTAAGCTAATTTTCCTACAGTATTTCCATTCTTATTTATTGATTATTGTCTATTTTTTACAGGAACAATTTAATTTTGGGACTAAACCATTTTTGATAATATCACCAATCAGAACCAGTCATTATGTTTTCTTTTTTATTTTCACCAATTGGGACTATCCATAATTTATTTAATATATATTTTAATTTATTTTAGTGGAGGTATTTTGATCTTTAAGTTATCTTATTGTAAGATTGCAGGATTGTAAAATTATATATAATCATATAGTCACTTTTTTTTTTAGATAATCAGACTATCTTTTTTTAAGATAATATTGTATTATATATAATGCAGTATTATCTGTGAAAATGATGAAACAAACAGTATAATTTGATTATCTCTTGCAAAATTATATATAATCTTGTTAGGATTATATGCTACCAAGTGTCTTTTTGGGGCTTTATCACGTGCTAACAAAATCAACGGCTTTCAAGATTTTGCACGGTGATGTTATCTTTTCTAGTTATGTTCTGTGACATCAATTTGTTCTACTGAAAGGTCAGCCATATTGTTGCTTGTTTTGGTTAGCCATCAATTCCTGTCTGTCTCAAGGGATAATGTATATTTTAAGCCAATTTTAGTCGGTGATCCGGACCATCTTACTCTTGGCAGGTATATTATGAACAGCTGTCATGAAGGGCTCCATCAATATCTTAGATTCCGTTCTCATTTTGTTGGAGGAAAATTCCATCATTCACAGGGCACCATGAAGTCAGGTCATGACCATATTCACCGTCTGGTATCATTTGTCTTGCTACTTGTGTTATTTCAATTTTTTACCTTTTTGTTGAGCCAAGGATCTTCAAGGTTGCAAGTGGTATTATTCATTTACATGTGAGGTTAACCATTGATGGGATACTGCTTTGTGTTAAGTAATGGCTTCATCAGCATACAAGAAAAAGGTGGAAGCCGAAAAAAATAAAAATAAACAAAAACAAAAACAATATAGTAGATAAAATGAGAAAGGATTTGGTAATTGTAAAGCACTACAAATGGCTGAAATATTGTGCTTCATGATCAATTAAGTTGCATGGGTCTGGCTTAATGATCAATTTTATTTATTTCTGTGGTCCAGCTGCTTAAACAAGTGTAGCCAGAGCTTAATTTGGGCTGTTGATGGGCCTATTAATATCAGTAATATGAAATTCTGGCCGAAACATTGGCTTAATCTGAATTTGATTGTAGGTTGATGATCCTACCTTCGTTCGACAGCTATAATTCTTGGATTATATTGCACCTAATCCTTGTAAGATACAGAGCACATTCGGTTCGTTCAAACAAAACAAAAAATTGGATACAGAGTACATTCTGAGACTTAAAATAGTCATGATGGGCCTGACATGGCCATACTCTCTTCCAAACGCTTATGGTTGGGTCTGGTCCGCTCGTTGCTGTTGGCAAGTAGCTTGAGGGGAAAACTGTTTCTCTAATAACTCGCGCACTCCATCGGCATGGACGTCCCATTTCTAAAAGGAAAAAAGAAAAAGAAGTATTGAGTTGCCTACGAAGGATACCGTCGGTCATATTATTTAATAAATTTTTTTTTTGTACATCGTTCGTGGTGCAAAAATCTAATTAGGAGTGCATTATTTTGTGTAGCTATTATTTTTCAACACGTATTTAATATCTGCAGTTTTACTTTTTGCTTACGAAAATAATTTTTTTAAAAATATAATATTTTATATCGATATTATGATATTTTGATGTCATAATTTTTTTACAGGATATTATAAAGAAGAAAGAATATTTTTTAATAAGATATCATAATTTTTTCAATAATAAAAATATTTTTTTATGATATTTTATAAAAAATTATAATATTTTATGTAGAAAATAATAATTTTAATGTAGAATATCATAATACCAGTACAGAATATTATAATTTTTTTTAAAAAAATATTTTTATTATTTAAAATTTTAAATTTAAAAATAAAATTATAGATATTAAATATATAATAAATATATATTAAAAAATAATGATTATGTGATTCGAAGTGATGTACTTTATGTCATCCGATTTTTTACACCTGTGTACAAAGAATTTTCCATTGTTTAATAAGATTCACACAAATCCCAATTGTTGGACGGCCTGCCTGGGCGGACCCCGCCGATGGTCCTGGTAGTGGGCCAGTGTCAGTAGCCGGCACAAAAGGCAAGCCTTAGAAGTTATATATATTCCCAGACACAAACCGTGCATTGCACACAAAGAAAGCTCATGGGAATATAAAGGGCCCTTTTAATATCCATATTTCATATGAATGGATTATTCGAAAAGCTAAGTTAGAGCACCCAATGCTTACAATCCACTCCAAGACTGCCGATGCTCCAAGATTCCTGTCCTCCGCTACCACTCAGCATGTAAACACACAGCTAGATTTTACAGCGATCTTTTTTACCTTATCAAAGAAGATAATATACAGTAGCGGCGACGATACAAAACAACGATGCCAACCCACGAGGTAAATAAACAAATAGTTTTTGGATTTTGGAATGAGGACAAAGTTTGGTACGTGCATGTAAGAGAAAAAAAGACCCCGTTACAATGCTCCCTCCTTTTTTTTTTTTTTCTCCCTCTCCCCGTCTGAGGCTGCCTTCTCCGCCTCGGAACGGCCGCTGCCTTCACGGGCGGAGAAGGACGCTGTGGTGCTCTGGCGTTGGCAAAAGAGAATTACCACGGCCAATCGGTGGGAAACGTCATCTAGAGGGCACGGAGCACGAAACACCGTGAGTTTTGGCTTCTGAAGCACAGCCTCTTGGTTGATCAAACCAGTGGAATGGTGCCACGTAGGATCACAACTCCCCGCGATGGAGGTGCCCTATCCGCCAGCTATCAGACGTTCATGACGTGTTGCTACTACTTACCCGTAGCCAATAGAAAGGCCACCAAGAAAGGAGAAGGGAAGAAAAAGACCGCCAGAACCCACGACCGCCCGTTTACATCACATGCTCGCACGAACAATTAACACCGCCGACTCCCTATCCCCATCACGGATATCCCAACGGCTACGTACCAGTAACGGCCGTTATTTCTCCACTCGTTTGACTGAAGTTGCTCTGGAATATGGTACATTAGCTCCTGTTACAACGGGCGTTATCTCCACTACCGCATTACCAAATCTTAACGAGAAAGCTTAGTGTTTAATTAAAATCTTCGGAGCGGCGGAGTTTGGACCGGACGGTGGTCTCCGCACCGCTCTCATCCTACCGCCCTCATCACCCTCTAGTTTTACCGTTGCAACGGGACACGTGGCATCCTACCCGCCACTTGTCGCCATCACCTCCCTTTGGATTCTCTCTCTCAAGTGTCCAACCAACACACCACTTCAGTCCTCCTCCCCCTTTTCCAACTCAACAATAACCCCCTCGCCTCCACTTCACCTAACTTCCATTCCAAGAATCCTCCATTATACGTTCTGCCCCAATCTCTCTCCCTCTCTCTCTTTGTAAGAACTCCGGCTGATGGATCGCCGGAATTCCTAACAATGCCGCTGGAACAGCAGAGACAGCGACGGCGCCACCGCCCCATTTTGTTCTCAATTTTCTTCTTATTATCTTTGATGTTGGAAGGCGGTTCTGCTACGAGGTTCGACTTCGGGACGCTGACGCTTGGGAGTTTAAAGCTCTTGGGCGACGCCCATCTCAAGAACGGCAGCATCTGCCTCTCACGTGATTTACCGGTCCCCAACTCCGGCGCCGGCCGCGCCCTCTACGCGGAACCCGTCCGCCTCCGCCACCCCTCCACCCGCCTCCCCCTCCCTTTCTCCACATTCTTCTCCTTCTCCATCATCAATCTCAACCCCTCCTCCATCGGCGGCGGCCTCGCCTTCCTCCTCACATCCGACGACCGCGCCCTCGGCGACCCCGGCGGCTTCCTGGGCCTCCTTGATCCCTCCGCCGGAGCCGCCGCCCCCGCCGTCGTCGCCGTCGAGTTCGACACCCTCATGGACACGGAGTTCCAGGACATCAACGGCAATCACGTCGGGGTGGACCTCAACAGCATGGTCTCCGCCCAGGCTGCCAATCTGGACTCTGCTGGAATCGATTTGAAGAGCGGCGACCTCATCAACGCCTGGATCGAGTACGGCGGCGCCGGAGGTGGCACCGCCAGTGTGGGGCTCCTTCAGGTCTTCGTCTCCTACTCCACCGTCCGCCCCGCCGATCCGGTCCTTTCCCTCCCTGTTGACCTTGGCCAATTCGTCGACGACTACACTTTCGTCGGCTTCTCCGGGTCTACCCAGGGGAGCACCGAGATCCACAGCATCGAATGGTGGAGCTTCTTCTCTCCCTCTCCCAATGCCGTCCCCTCTCCAGCTCCGCCGCAGCTTGCCTCCCCCAATCCCAACGTCTCCAGCCGTCCGCCGCCTGCCCCGGCGCCGTCCGTCTCCGTCGGCGCCGCCGAGGGGCCGAGCAACGAGAGCGCCGTTGGCCATTCGTCGTCGCCGTGCCAGAGCAACGGGCTGTGCAGACAGGGCCCCGCCGCCGTGGCTGGGGTGGCGACTGCCGGGGCCTTCGTCGTCGCGGCCTGTGCCGGCGTCGGCATCTGGACCTGCGCACGGCGGGCAAAAGCCCTCAAGAAATGGGACAACTTGGCGGCGGCGTCGGAGATCGTGAAGGCCCCAAGGGAGTTCAGCTACCGGGAATTGAGCATTGCCACCCTAGGATTCGACCAGTCTCGGATCATCGGCCACGGCGCCTTCGGGACCGTGTACAAGGGCATCATCCCGGAGACCGGGGCGATGGTGGCTGTCAAGCGTTGCATCCAGGGAGGAGGCGGCGATGACGGCGAAGCACAAGCGAGGGCGGAGTTTCTCTCGGAGCTCTCCATCATTGCCAGCCTTCGGCACCGGAATTTGGTCCGTCTCCAGGGGTGGTGCCACGAGAAGGGGGAGATCCTCCTCGTCTACGACTACATGCTCAACGGGAGCCTCGATAAGGCACTATTCGAGCCAAAGGCGCCGCCTTTGGCATGGCGCCACCGGAAAAATATCCTAATCGGCGTCGCCTCCGCGCTCGCTTACCTCCACCGGGAGTGCGAGCGCCAGGTGATCCACCGCGACGTCAAGTCCAGCAACGTCATGCTCGACGAGGGCTACCACGCCCGCCTCGGCGATTTCGGCCTTGCCCGCCAGGTGGAGCACGACAAGTCCCCAGACGCCACTGTCACCGCCGGCACCATGGGCTACCTCGCCCCCGAATACCTCCTCACCGGCCGAGCCACCGAGAAGACCGACGTCTTCAGCTTCGGTGCATTAGTCCTCGAGGTTGCCTGCGGCCGCCGCCCAATCGACGGCGACGGCAACCCTGCAGCCGCCGCCGCGGCCTGCAGCAGCACCCGGTGGTGCAGCAATTTGGTCGAATGGGTGTGGGGATTGCACGGCGAGGGTAGAATTCTGGAGGCGGCTGACCGGCGGCTGGAGGGGGAGTTCGACGAAGTGGAAATGAGGGGGGTTTTGTTGGTGGGATTGGCGTGTTCGAGCCCGGACCCGGGATTGCGGCCGGGGATGAGGAGCGTCGTCCAGATGCTGAGCGGCGACGCCGACCCGCCATTCGTGCCGGTGTCGAAGCCGTCGATGAGCTTCAGCGCCAACCACCACCTCCTCCTCAGTCTCCAGGACAGCGTCTCCGACTACAACGCCTTGGGTCTCAACCTCTCCTCCTCCTCCTCCTCCTCTTCCTCTCTTAGGAGTACACTCAGAGGTGGCGGCGGAGGGTGATGCCCTCTGCTCACCGGCAGGTGATTGGATTCCATTCTACCTCCGATTTGTTAAATTAATACAGTATATATATATATATATATACACGACTAACTAATAACTATTATTTTTGTTGGCATGTTTTAATTCTGTCCCATTTATTTATTTATATCAATTCATTTTAATTATATTTTATATTCAAAATTTATTTATGGGTACATAACACTAACGTGCACATCATATTCATAGGTTAGGGACTTCCAAGCTGTTAATTTATTTTATAAGTATTTATATAATTATTAATTTTTGGATTTAATATTTCAGTGATATCCTATGAAGCTATTTTATTAATAATAAAAAGTATCATGACTTGGATATTAATTCATGTTGGTGGAAGTTGGTTTACGCTTGGAATTTAGATGGGGAACACGGAGATAAAATTGTCATTACTTTTCTACCTAATAATGAGGTATATTTATTACGTGTTTCTTAAACATATTTGCTTGGCATTTAGTGTATGATGAAGCGAGGGAAGAATGTGGTGTACGGACATGAAAAAGGCGATGGAGAAGGTCGGAGCGTCTTTCTCTGGTGGTGTTGACGAGGGGGGTTCATCAAGGAAAAGGAGAGGGCGGGCGTGGAAATCTGGTGCTGGTTTTAGAATTCGTATATTGGAATGGAAGGGAAAGGGATGGGAGGAGACGGAGGTGATGTCACGTCTCATGATGGATGTTGCCCGTTTTCCTCACGGATATCTTCTAACCCACGTTGGTGCCGGGTTGTATCTTTTGCGCGAAAGAAGGATTCACTTCCTTCGTGTGAAACCACCGTTTGATCCCCCACCGCACAGATCTGAAAGCGATCCAAACCGGCACGGATCTGAAACCGAGTAGCTGATACACCGCTGACGCATCTTCGTTAGCTTTTTGGATGGAGAAAGGGGAGGAGAGTGGAGTTCGAGTCCAGCAGCTGAGCCTGGGCATTGATGATGTTGAAGGGTGCCAAGCCCGAGTCTGGTAGCCCAGCCAGTCCAGCTTATGGATTTTGCTAAGCTTAGAGCCCCAATTGCGGATTCTAATAAACCTAAGGTCGCCATCCCCTGCAAGTCAGGAAGAGAAGGGAAAACATTTTTACAGAATTAGATCTCCATCTATCTTTATTAAGGTGAAGATGGGACCAAACCCCTGCCAACTTTGACCACTCTGGTAGTTTAATTGGAGGAAATTTTGTTTTTCGATTTTTTTTTTTTTCTAGAAAGCAAAAAATTGAAAAGGAATGTTTTATGGCACGTTCTTGCTAAACAAACATTGTGAAACATGCATTATTTCGTAAGAGTACTATTTATCAAAAACCTTTTTCTTGTAACCAAATATGGCAAGCTTTAGAAATTTCTGCAATCTCAACTATTGCCCACTCATGCAGCACACATCCACCTAGAGGGAACGTACTTCTCCCATGTTAAATTTATTAGTCAGTTAATCCTACATTGAAAGGTATAGAGTAGGTATTTACAGCGCTAGGAAGGTGGTTGCTTGTCGACATGGTAATAAAGTTTTTCCCCTCATCTCCTTCTGAACGTCATCCTTGGATGACGGGATTTAGGCGTAATGGTGCATGGCTGCGTCCCTTCGTTGCAGGGAAACGCTCCTCGTGAAACTAAACCAACAAACACCCTGGACAGGTAGACAAAAGCGACCTTCGGTGCCTTGAGGTTCCTTTTTCCTACAGTTTCGAAATGCCCAGTTAGGCGATGGTTCCTCATGTCGGCTGTCCATTCTTCAGTCAGTCTCTAAATCGGAATGCCACCATTTCCCTACTTTCCTGAAAGACTTGGCCTCAAATTAAAATACTCTATGGTTCCATTCCATCCAAATACGCCAACACCCTATAGACGTTGTTCCGGGTATGGCTTTAGTATCCGATCCGAAGACACAAACAATTTCTGGACGCAGCTGACCCTCTGTCTTGACTGCCAAGCCTCATGTCGGTCGCTAGCCGTCTACGTTTGGCTGCCGACCTGCATGCTAGTCTCTAGTTCTTCACCAGTATCTTTGTCTAGGAGCCACTGAAGCATATTCAAGCTACCGACTCCTAACCTCAGCCATCAATCCTAGTGTCGACATCCGACCCCCTTCAGGAATGTCCGATCGCTGACTTATTTATTAACCATCAAAGTAATCCCCAACATCAGCTCTAATCTAGGCATCTACCGTAGTCCACTGCTCAACAATGCATGACGCACTGTCCTCACTCCTTATCTCGATCGCTGTATTTGATGATGTCCGCAAAATGCCCCCACATAAATGCCCCCACATGATCCTATCAAATCAAGCCATTAAAGCAGGTGACTGCAGGAGAGGGTCATGTCAACCGTCATGCCCTATCCAAGTCGTAGCTATTAAGAAAAATAGTTAGCCATATATAGAATGAGATCGCATCAACCATTAGATCCTAAGAACTTCGATTGGAGTAATCAATGAAAACGGCTAGCTTTGTGCTTGGTAAAATATCGCCACCTATCAAGTCCATAAAAATCAAAGGTATACCCACGGAAAAAGTGGTCTCCCATAATCTTTTTATCTCGTGGTTCCAATCTTGGCCTATAAATAAAAAAAATGAAGGGATCCTCAAAGATATATAACTCTCTCGTACGTTCTTTTCCATCTGTTTCAAATTTCTGACTTAAGCATCAAAAGATTCTCATCAAAATTATTTTCAATCAAAAATTTATTTTACAGATCCAATCACTGTCATTTTCATCGAATTTTATATCACTACACTAAATTCAGTCCGTGTCGGAAACCTGCGGCAACAGATAGCAGCCCAGTGCTAATATCTATCTCCTTCCCGGGGTTAGACGATCTCTGGCCATTCCATAGGTCTTAATAACATAGCGGAAGCTGCGAGAGTTGCTTTGAGTACTTGCACCCCAGCAGCAAATGATCTACTGTTCAGTTACAGTAGAGCGGACATGAGTTGGGTCCCTTGACTCTTTTTTTTTCGACAGGTTCTCAGCAGTGGGAATTTTGTTACAGTAACACAGCCAGCTGAAGATCTTCAGCTTTTCTGGTATTGGCGATTTCCAAATAATTGTACTAAACTGGGATGCCTTGTCATGCATGAAAGGGTGGTGGGGTTGCAAGTACCAAACTGGTTATTATTGCCTACAGTGGGTGGGAAGGCTGGTGGGGTTGTTGCCTTGTCACACATCGATCCAAGTCCATGGTGAGTGTGAGAGCAAGTAAAAACTCAAACTAATTACTATTTTGATGATTTCCACCAATACAAGAAGTAGAATCGATGATGGTTATGCAAGCAACATAATGGAAGTAGATCAAAAGAGACCATTAATGTGATGGTATACAAGGACGGTGCACAATTTTATCCCATCAAAGAAAGTTTAATTACATTTAGGCTAATTTGCTTCGGGTTTACGCACTATAAACCCCTTTAGCTCTACTTAATTAGCCGAATCTTTTTGTGCATGCGTTCGGGAAGTCTGAAGGATTGCACTGGTGAGTTTACAAAATTTGGCAGCAGTCAGTGCCCACTTTTTATTTTATTAACCCAATTAACTCGGATAGACATGGATGATACTATTCCATCAAAAAAAATGTTTTGATTTATCCTTCCATTTTTCCCAAAATTTGCCCCATTTAAACTGGCAAACTTGGTGTATGCTTGTTCCATTTAAACCTGCTAACTTGGTATCGCTAACCCAAAACAATGTTCCTACTTACATGCTTATTCCATTTAAACTTGCTAACTTGGTGTCACTAACCTTAAACAATGTTCCTACTTACATGCTTACAGCGCGTTTGTTAGCGGATGTTAATTAGGACGGTATTTTGCTAGCTTATTATATCTTAATATCTTCAAGTTAGCTCTCACATCCTTGCGATGGAATGATGCCATTTTCACTCAGCATTCCTATCTCAGCAATCATTGTTGTTGGGATATGCCGACTGGTCCCTCTCACACTGACTCACCGTCGGCCCCATCTGACCAGCATTCGACTCTGCCGACCGACGACTGACCGACACCGACCGACCGAGTATACATCGGTCGGGCGGATTCTCTCCGCTCTCGACTGGCCGAACTGTAGAGTCCGATATCCGACTCTCACAAGGCACCCGACTGATCATCGGAGGGTCCCTGGGTGTCCGCCCGACTGACCATCAGAGGGTTCCTGGGGGTTCGCCCGACATTCCTCAACCAGGCACCGAATACAGTCGGTCGACTCCTTCAAACGCCGTACGACTACTAGAGGTTGTCCGTCCTGACAGCGGCGTGCGGCTTAGCCACCCTGGGGCGTTATCCCACCTAAGGTACGGATCAACCCTAGTGATTTGACAGCCCCACGATGATTTGACAGTCCTCGATGATTTGACAATTCTCCTATTGTCGGCGCCATTAATGACGGCGCCATACCGCGCCCTACTATAAAACGGGGAAGGCAATAGTGCTGAAGAGGTCCATTCCAAGAACCCCTAGCTCTCACTCTCTCTCACTCCCTCTCTCGCTGAGCTCTTTGATTCTTTTCTACTGTTGCCTAGTCTCCTCTCTGACTTGACCGTCGGAGGGTCCCCGCCGGAGACACCTCCGGTCAGTGCGGACTTCTTTTGCAGGTGCTCATTTCCGGCGACCGGGCGACGAGGGGATTGGCCGCAACAGGTTTGGCGCGCCAGGAAGGGGGCAGCTTAGGAAACAGGGATTGCGACCCCCACAGAACTCGAGACGTCCTTTCGAGATGACAAGAACCAGAGCTCAGCGGTCGAGGATCACCGGGTCGGCGAGGCACTCTTCTCGTCGGGAAGAAGCCTCTCCCCACCCTCCATGGCGGAACCTAGCTCTCCGCGTCCTGTGGTGACCACGGAGGCACAGATCGCGGTGATTGTGCGGCAGATGACCGTGCTGACGGACGCGGTCAAGAGCCTTCAACAGCAACCAATCCGGTTGCCGCACTCGCCGGTGGAGCAACCGGCGGCACACCCGATGCCCTCCAGGAGTAGCCGTCGGTGCCTGCGTCGGTCTCCGTCTCCTCCTCAGGAGCAACTGTTACAGCACTCCCACCGAGAGGAGGAGAGGCGGCCGCGGCTTGATACCCATCGGCCTCGACGACCGACTCCTTCCCAGCTGGGACTGGCAAGGAAAAAGAAGCGGCCGCAAACACCATCCACCTCCCTCTCGGAGTCATCGGGGGACTCCACTCCCGGGGTCTCTCAGTACCGACGGGCTGATGACTACGAACGCAGGTTCGAAGAAATCGACCGTCGGCTTGCTCAGCTGCAGGTGGACGGGCAGAAGTCCTCGAACGACGTCGACTTCCAGACCGTCCAACCTCTGTCCCGACTTATCCTTGACGAGCCGATTCCTAGTCGGTTAAAAATGTCCCACGTGGAGCCTTACGATGGCTCCACCGACCCAGTTGACCACTTGGAGAGTTACAAGGCTCTCATGATGATCCAAGGGGCGACCGATGCCCTCCTCTGCATCGGCTTCCCCGCTATGCTCCGCTACGCTCCGCAAAGCAGCCAGAGCATGGTACTCTGGCCTTCGCCCAGGAAGTGTTCACTCTTTTGGACAGCTTGAGCATTCTTTTGTGGCCCACTTTAGTATCAGCCGGAAGCCGCCACGAACTTCGGATAGCCTTTTTTCTCTCAAACAGGGAGAAAATGAGACAATCCGATATTTCGTGATGCGATTCAATGCGGCCACGCTCGAGGTCCGAGACCTCAATGAAGACATGGCCATCTCAGCCATGAAGAGGGGGTTAAGGGATTCCCAATTTACCTACTCTTTGGACAAGACCCTCCCCCGGACATACGCCGAATTGCTAGAGCGCGCGTACAAGTACATGCGCGCGGACGAAGGAGCTTCCGATCGACGCCAGACTGAGGCCAAGGGCCCGAAGGAGAAGCGAAGGAAGGGTCGGGGCGCTGCCGAGCCTAGCAGACCCCCGACCGACAAACCGATCTCACCCCAGCGACAGAACCAGAGGTCACCTGGACAGCGGAGTCCGAGGTTGATACGTCCCAGGTATGACTCCTATACTCCTCTCTCTGCTCCTCGTGCGCAGATTTTGATGGAGATCGAAGGGGAGGAATATCTGCGACCGCCTCCGCCTCTGAAGGCAAAGGGCCTCGACCGACGGAAGTACTATCGATTCCATCGAGGCCATGGCCACAACACGGAGCAGTGCATCCAACTCAAGGATGAAATCGAGGCCCTAATACGCCGAGGGTATCTTGGCAAATTTCGGAAGAACCCACCGACTCGACCCACCACCGACCGACGACCCCAGCCGACTGAGGAAGCTGCGAATAACCAGCCTACGGCCGGGGTCATCAACATGATCTCCAAACGACTGGGCCCAGGGACGACCGCTGGACGGGAGCCGACGAAGAAGCTGCGCAATGACAATATAATTGCTTTTACGGATGAAGATGTTCGGGGTGTCCAAACTTCCCATGACGACGCTGTTGTTGTCTCGACAACAATAGCAAATTATGATGTAAAAAAGATTTTTGTAGATAATGAAAGTTCGATGAATATTTTATTTTACTCGACCTTCTCCCGGATGCGACTGTCGGCTGACCGACTCAGGAGAGTCTCTGCACCCCTGGTAGGCTTCGCTGGGGATGCTGTCACGATGGAAGGGGAAGTTACTTTACCCGTGACGGCTGGAACCGAACCACGATAAAGCACAGTCCACCTGACCTTTGCTGTCGTCCAAGTGCCTTCGGCCTACAACGCCATACTTGGAAGGCCGGGACTAAACGCCCTCAGGGCGATAGTCTCGACGTATCATCTGCTGGTTCGGTTTCCGACTAAAAATGGGGTCGGGAAGATGCGCGGGGATCAACAGCTCGCTCGGCGATGCTTCCAGATCTCCGCTCAGAGCAACGAATTGAAGGGCTCTCTGACGGCCGACAAGTTGGACCAACGGGAAGTGGAAGAATGGGGTGAGCCGGCAGAACAGCTTATCCCCATCCCGATAACGGAGGATCCCGAACGAGTGGTATGGGTCGGGTCTCAGTTACCCGACCCCGAGCGACGGCAGCTAGTGAAGCTGCTGAAGGTCAATGCCGACGTATTCGCTTGGTCGGCAGCGGATATGTCGGGCATCCTTCCGGAGATGATGACTCACCGACTGAACATCGACCCAGCAATGAGGCCGATGAGGCAGAAGAAGCGGTCTTTTGCTCCCGAAAGGCAGAAGGCAATCGACGAAGAAGTGGACAAGCTACTCGAGGTGGGCTTCATCAGAGAGACCACGTATCCCGATTGGCTCGCCAATGTGGTCATGGTGAAGAAGGCCAGTGGGAAGTGGAGGATCTGATCGACTACACCGACTTGAATCGGGCCTGCCCAAAGGATAGCTTTCCACTCTCGAAAATTGATCAGCTGGTAGATGCGACGTCCGGCTATCGACTGCTCAGCTTCATGGATGCCTTTATTGGGTACAACCAGATCCGGATGGTGCTGGAGGACGAAGAGCACATGGCTTTCGTGACCACCAAGGGCCTCTACTGCTACAGAGTAATGCCCTTCGGTCTGAAGAACGTCGGAGCTACCTACCAACGACTTGTCAACAAGGTCTTCAAAGATCAAATCGGACGCAACATGGAGGTGTACGTGGACGACATGCTGGTAAAGAGTGCACAAATTTCAGATCACGTGCGAGATCTCGAGGAAACCTTCCGCACTCTACGACGACATCGGATGAAGCTAAATCCAACTAAATGCGCTTTCGGAGTGACTTCGGAGAAGTTCCTTGGGTTCCTCATTTCGCAACGAAAAATCGAGGTCAATCCCGAGAAGATCAAAGCCATCGTCGACATGCGACATCCCGACAACAAGAGAGAGGTGCAGCAACTTAATGGAAGGATCATCGCACTCAGTCGATTCATCTCTCGGTCAGCTGAAAGATGCCTTCCATTCTTCAAAACTCTGAGACAGGCAAAGGATTTCTCATGGTCGGATGAGTGCCGACAGGCCTTTGAGGACCTGAAGAGGTACCTGGCCTCTCCGCCGCTGCTTGTAAAGTCGAAAGTCGGAGAGACATTGTACCTCTATCTGGCCACTTCCCTTGAGGCGGTTAGCTCGGTGCTCGTCCGAGAGAACGGGAACCGAATCCACCAACCTATATACTACACCAGCAAAGTGCTCCACGGTGCCGAAGCTCGGTATTCGAAGGCGGAGAAGATGATATTCGCCCTAATTGTGTCCGCGCAATGACTCTGTCTGTATTTTCAAGCGCATGCCATCGTGGTCCTCACCGACCAACCCTTGAGGGCGATATTGCACCGCCCCAACACATCGGGATGACTGGCGAAATGGGCAATGAGGCTCAGCGAGTTCGACATCCAGTACCGACCGTGACCTGCCTTGAAGGCCCAGGTCCTGGCCGACTTTATCGCGGAATGCCCGACAGCCGACCAAGGACCGGAAGACGAGAGCTCCAGAGAAGTTGCTATCTCGGAGCCTGACCCCAGGTCTACCTGGGTGCTGCACATCGACGGAGCTTCCAATACTCGTGGAAGCGGGGCCGGGTTCCTGCTCACCAACTCGGAGGGGATAGTCACAGAGTATGCCCTCTGATTCGACTTTAAAGCCTCCAACAATCAAGCCGAGTATGAGGTGCTCCTTGCTGGCTTAAAAATGGTGAAAGAGCTCAAGATCGACAGCCTCCGAGTCTTCTCCGACTCACAGCTGATTGTGGGACAGGTCAAGGGCGAATTCGAGGTGCGAGACCCGACTATGGCAAAGTATCTCCTGAAGGCGAAAGATCTCGTGGCACGCTTCGGATATTTTGAGATCTCCCACATCCCTAGGTCGGAGAATGTCCGGGCCGACGTACTTTCCAGGCTTGCGACTTCAGCTTATGATGCCTTGGGTCGGACGTTCGTGGAGAGTCTTGAGCGGCCAAGCATCGACAGGCCTAAGGAAGTGCTACAACTAGCGGCCAAGCCAAGCTGGATGGATCCGATCGTCCAGTACCTGACCGACGGAACTAGTCCTGAAGACCCCGTGGAGGCCAAACGGCTTCGATGGTCGGCCTCCCAGTACGTGATGATGGATGGTCGACTCTACAAAAGGTCATTCTCCCTCCCCTTGCTTAGATGCTTGGGGCCGACCGATGCGGACTATGCGCTCAGAGAAGTACATGAAGGGATCTACGGAAATCACTTGGGGGGCAAATCCTTGTCCTACAAAGTCCTACAGCAGGGTTACTACTGGCCTACCATGAGAAAGGATGCGGCTGAGTTGGTTCGGAAGTGTGAGTCATGGATGCCTTTATTGGGTACAACCAGATCCGGATGGTGCTGGAGGACGAAGAGCACATGGCTTTCGTGACCACCAAGGGCCTCTACTGCTACAGAGTAATGCCCTTCGGTCTGAAGAACGTCGGAGCTACCTACCAATGACTTGTCAACAAGGTCTTCAAAGATCAAATCGGGCGCAACATGGAGGTGTACGTGGACGACATGCTGGTAAAGAGTGCACAAATTTCAGATCACGTGCGAGATCTCGAGGAAACCTTCCGCACTCTACGACGACATCGGATGAAGCTAAATCCAACTAAATGCACTTTCGGAGTGACTTCGGAGAAGTTCCTCGGGTTCCTCATTTCGCAACGAAAAATCGAGGTCAATCCCGAGAAGATCAAAGCCATCGTCGACATGCGACATCCCGACAACAAGAGAGAGGTGCAGCAACTTAATGGAAGGATCATCGCACTCAGTCGATTCATCTCTCGGTCAGCTGAAAGATGCCTTCCATTCTTCAAAACTCTGAGACAGGCAAAGGATTTCTCATGGTCGGATGAGTGCCGACAGGCCTTTGAGGACCTGAAGAGGTACCTGGCCTCTCCGCCGCTGCTTGTAAAGTCGGAAGTCGGAGAGACATTGTACCTCTATCTGGCCACTTCCCTTGAGGCGGTTAGCTCGGTGCTCGTCCGAGAGAACGGGAACCGAATCCACCAACCTATATACTACACCAGCAAAGTGCTCCACGGTGCCGAAGCTCGGTATTCGAAGGCGGAGAAGATGATATTCGCCCTAATTGTGTCCGCACAATGACTCTGTCTGTATTTTCAAGCGCATGCCATCGTGGTCCTCACCGACCAACCCTTGAGGGCGATATTGCACCGCCCCAACACATCGGGATGACTGGCGAAATGGGCAATGAGGCTCAGCGAGTTCGACATCCAGTACCGACCGTGACCTGCCTTGAAGGCCCAGGTCCTGGCCGACTTTATCGCGGAATGCCCGACAGCCGACCAAGGACCGGAAGACGAGAGCTCCAGAGAAGTTGCTATCTCGGAGCCTGACCCCAGGTCTACCTGGGTGCTGCACATCGACGGAGCTTCCAATACTCGTGGAAGCGGGGCCGGGTTCCTGCTCACCAACTCGGAGGGGATAGTCACAGAGTATGCCCTCTGATTCGACTTTAAAGCCTCCAACAATCAAGCCGAGTATGAGGTGCTCCTTGCTGGCTTAAAAATGGTGAAAGAGCTCAAGATCGACAGCCTCCGAGTCTTCTCCGACTCACAGCTGATTGTGGGACAGGTCAAGGGCAAATTCGAGGTGCGAGACCCGACTATGGCAAAGTATCTCCTGAAGGCGAAAGATCTCGTGGCACGCTTCGGATATTTTGAGATCTCCCACATCCCTAGGTCGGAGAATGTCCGGGCCGACGTACTTTCCAGGCTTGCGACTTCAGCTTATGATGCCTTGGGTCGGACGTTCGTGGAGAGTCTTGAGCGGCCAAGCATCGACAGGCCTAAGGAAGTGCTACAACTAGCGGCCAAGCCAAGCTGGATGGATCCGATCGTCCAGTACCTGACCGACGGAACTAGTCCTGAAGACCCCGTGGAGGCCAAACGGCTTCAATGGTCGGCCTCCCAGTACGTGATGATGGATGGTCGACTCTACAAAAGGTCATTCTCCCTCCCCTTGCTTAGATGCTTGGGGCCGACCGATGCGGACTATGCGCTCAGAGAAGTACATGAAGGGATCTGCGGAAATCACTTGGGGGGCAAATCCTTGTCCTACAAAGTCCTACAGCAGGGTTACTACTGGCCTACCATGAGAAAGGATGCGGCTGAGTTGGTTCGGAAGTGTGAGTCATGCCAGAGGTACGCCAACGTTCAGCACCGACCAGCCAGCCAAATTACCCCGATTGTCGCCCCGTGGCCTTTCGCCCAGTGGGGGATCGACATACTCGGCCCATTCCCTCCGGCATCTGGCCAAAGGAAGTTCATAGTCGTCGCCATCGACTACTTCACTAAGTGGGTGGAAGCCGAACCTTTGGCGCAAATTACTGAGCGGAAGATGAAAAGCTTCGTTCAGAAGTCCATCATCTTCAGGTTCGGATTGCCAAACACCATCATTACTGACAACGGACGACAGTTCGACAACCAGGACTTCAGAGACTTCTGTGCGAGGTTTCATATCGCGCACCGACTGACCTCGGTCAGGCATCCACAGTCCAACGACGAGGTCGAGGTGACCAACCGGACCATTCTACATGGACTAAAGACCCGACTAAATGAAGCCAAAGGCCTATGGGTCGAAGAATTGAACTCCGTCCTATGGGCCTATCGGACGACGCCTCGTGTCCCAACGGAGGAATCTCTCTTCAACTTAGCCTATGGAACAGAAGCAATGATCCCGCTGGAGATCGGGTTACCATCGATCAGAGTTGAGCAGTATCGTGAGCCGGACAACTCCGAGTGTCGGAGAGCCGACTTAGATCTCTTGCCCGAACTCCGACGCGAGGCACAACTCTATATGGCTTCCTACCGACAAAAGGTGGCCCGGTACTACAACGCCAGGGTTAAGCCGAAGCTTTTCCGATCCGGAGACTTGGTCTTGAGAAAGGCGGAAGTCTCGAAGCCCGTGGACCAGGAGAAGTTATCCCCGAACTGGGAAGGACCCTACAAGATAGCCGACACCTACAGGCTGAGAGCTTACCGGCTAGAGACCCTGGAAGGAACGGCCATCCCCCGGACTTGGAATGCCGACAATCTGAGGTTGTACTATCAGTGAACTTTGTATCCACTTGCCCGGAATACAAATTCAGTTCCAAAACTTTGGAGTCCGGAATCTCGACCCTTCGACTGTAGGTCGGTGCTCGCCAGGAGTACAAGCTCCGGCGCCCCGACTTGGGCCCAACGTTCCATTGGGAATCAACGGCCCGATCGCCGACGATGCATTGGATGCTTGAAAGGATCGATATATCCACGACGACGGGAGTTACACTCCTTCTACAGTTAAAACTCTCGGGCAAAACGATCGGCTGACTTGCCGACTCGGCCCTAGCCAAGAAAGGCAAAGCGCCCACGCGACCAATGTCGCATCGGCAACTTACCGATCAGGTCATGATCGGTCAAAGGGTATTCGGCTTACCACCGTTTATCGCACACAGCACGACGTATAAACCCGACCTAGATCGGGGTAGTGGAAACTCGACTTGTCATCGTTTCTCCGACTAAACGCGTCGGACGCCATTCGACTGAACGCATCAGACGACATTTGACTATCTGACCCTATGAAATGATCCGGCCATCGAGTTATGCCCAGAGGTCGGTCGACTTTCGACTCAACGAACATGCTCGACTCATGTCCAGGCGATAGGTGTTCGACTTAAGCCCTCGATTATCGGGTTACACGACAATCGGGAGGCTGATCCAAAGTCGGAATTCACTCTGCCTTTGCCGCGGCGCGCGTTACCGACTACCTCGGATCATTATCTGGGATCCTACCGAACGTCCTAACTAGTGCATTGGGTCTACGACCTATGCATTCGAAAAGTACTTCGACGAATCATACAAGACACATCTCAAAAAAAAAAAAAAAAAAAAAACATACAAAGGAAGAGAGTCAAAGTTAAAAGGGCTTTAACTTTCATTGAAGTTCAGACCAAGTTTACAAAATTAGGCCGGAGCCTGATTACAAGTATGCTGGATAAAAGAAAAACAAAAGACCGACTAGTCCTCAGAATCGGCTTCTTCCACCGGGCGAAGATTGGGGGCGGTCGGCGAATCTACTCGGGCTTCGAGAGTCAGAGCCGCTTGACCTTCGGTGGCCTGGTCCGTGTCTGCTTCGGCTTCTGCTGTGGTGGTGCGACCTCCCGGCGATGGGTCAGCCATCTCCTCTGCAGCTGGGGCCTCCGACTCTGGCGGAACGAAGCTGCCGAGGTCGAGCTCCGGATATAAGCTCCGGACAGCTTCCGAGCATCCTCGTACCCCACTCGGTACGAGAGGAAGCCGCTCTTCAGAAGTTCCTCCCAGTACTCTTCGGAGTCGTGGAAGTCTTCTACAGCCCGACCCATGGCTTCCTTCGCCGACTTCGCTTCCGCCCTTGCGATGTCTGCGTCGGCCTGAGCGATGGACAGACTTTCTTCGGCCTTAGCAAGGTTCCCGAGGCTTGCTCGGAGCTGCTCACATTCAGCCTTGAGCTCCTTGGCGAAGCTGTCCCTCTCGTGACGCAGCCGACGGACGGTTCGGGATTTTCGCTTAGCATCTTCCCGAACCGACTGCATCTCGATCCCTGAAGCGGCCAGGGTGCCTGTGAGTCGAGAGACCTCCTCAGTAAGACGAGAGATCTCCCTCTTAAGCCGGGCCTCCCAGTCGACCGACTACTGCAGCTGGTCGACCAGTATGACCTTATCGGCTTCGACGGCCGCGGCCTTGTCCTTTCAGACCGCGTGCATGTCGTCGAATCTTCGATATCTGGCCTCCAGCTCGGATATGTTATAAATCAGCTGCACAAAACGAAGCCGACCGTTAGAAGACCGAACTTACAACAAACGATAGTGAGAACGGAAAGAAAGAAGACTTACCCGGATCATAGTCGGGTAGAACGAAGACAGCATGTCAGAGACACGCTGATTCTTCATGGCCTCGACGTCGGCTGGGAGAAGGAGCGCCTGGCATAGCCTTCTGGCCAAGTCGTGGTTGGCCAGGGCCGACGCTCCATCGGGCAGTGGAGAGTCGGTCGACGCCCCACCACCGGCCGACCTTCCTTCGTCATCGGATGCCATCGGGACCTTCCCCCGTGCGGATAACCAGGCCCTGATGTCGGAGAAGGAGGGCACGCTTGAGCCCGACCGAGTCCCTCCCAAAGGCGCGGCAGCAGCAGACGCGGGTTTCTCGGGCTCGTGCGCCTCTTCCCGAACCTCTTCTGCCGGCTGAGCAGCCGGCGCGTCCTCGACCGCCCGTCTCTCGGGCGAGGTTGCTCCCTCGGCCGATGGTCCCTCGAACGGGACTTCGACAGGCACCGTCGGCGTAGACAGTGCGATGACAGGCTCCGCCTCCGCCCTAGCTGGCTCGCTCGGTGGAGCTACTTGAGGCCTCTTGGGAGACCGCGATGGTCCAGCCCCTTGCACCGGCCTCTTTCGCACAGCGTACTGCCGGACGTCAGTCGCCGTCAATCTCGCCCTCGGTGGCATATCTGCAAACGGCGACAGATGATCAGCACCAAAAAAAAAAGGAAAGAAGAAAGAAGGAAGGAGACGGAAAATGAACCTAAGCGAGGGATCGGGCTAAGACCGGCGTCGTATAGGGCCTGCTCGGTGACGAGCTCCCTCTGCTTCGGCACCGAGATATCTTTCAGACGGTGGAAGTCTTCCCGGTCCCCGGCTTCCACCCGACTGTTCTCGTTCGGTTGGGTTCGGGGGTCCCCCCAACGAGCAGGGAACCCCCAAGGAATAGAAGAAGAGATGAAGAAAAACTGATTCTTCCATCTATGAATCGACGATGGAAGACCGGTAATGAAGGAGAGTCCCTTCCGAGGATTGAAGTACCACCACCCTCGAATTTTAGGATGGGGTCGGAGAACAAAAAAGGCTCGGAAGAGTGAAATTCGAGGGATGGTCGGCAAAAGCCGACACAATAAGGCAAAGCTGACTATTAGCCGAACCGAGTTCGGCACAAGTTGCGCCAGACATAGCCCGTAATAGTCCAGAACGTTCCAGACGAACTCCAAGACCGGGAAGCGAAGACCGGCCCAGAGGTCCTCGACGTAGAAGGCCACCGGCCCTCAGGCGGGCTGTTGACCCGACCGTTGGCTCTAGGGGCGAACAGTCGAAATTGCTCCGGGATGCAATACTGCTCCCGGAGCCGATCGACGTTCAGCCCCGAAAGTGAAGAGACCACCTCCGGAGTCGATCGAGGATCGTCAGTCGGGTCCCCAGACTGACCTCCTCTTGGAGATGTTCTAGCCATGAACCAGAACAGAGGGCAGAAAATGAGAAGAAGAGGGAAGAGAACCGCGAGGAAGCAAGGAAGAAGACGGACAATGGAGGCGGGCCCCTAGAGGAAAAAAGACTTCCAAAGAGGGGAGAAATGGAGACAGTTACCTGGAGCAGGAGACCGCACGGGCAGAGTTTCGACAGCAAATGGGGAAAGTGAAAATTCGGATGCAGGCGACCCTGTATATATAGCGCCCCCCGACGGTCGAGATGAAAGCACGACCAACGAGGATCCCCCAGATCGCGGCACGTGGCAACATCTAGGCCCTCTTTCGGCCCGACGGTTCAACGCACCCGTCTTCAGATCGGGCCACGTCACCCCCATCCGCTCGAATGGACCCAGCCCAATGGCCACCTGCCACGCGGCAGAAGGGTCGTGGCATTTCGCATCCCCGAAGAGACGGCGGGAACGAGGTTTCCATTCCCGACAGGACGAGACGTCTAACACTGACGGGACGGGACGTCTGACACCGATAGGACGGGACGTCCGACCCTGACGGGACGAGGTGTCTGACACTTGCAAGATGCCTGACACCGAACCAACCGATGGTACGATCGTCAGAGTGAAAATTTAATACGATGGGTACCCACTCCTTTCGCCTGACGCTGCCGCCGAGCCAAGACGCTGACCAGCACACCATCCGACTCAGGAGTGGAGGGGGGCAACTGTTGGGATATGCCGACTGGTCCCTCTCACGCCGACTCATCGTCGGCCCCGTCTGACCAGCACCCGACTCTGCCGACGACCGACGACTGACCGAGTATACGTCGGTCGGGCGGACCCTCTCCACTCTCGACTGGCCGAACTGTAGAGTCCGATATCCGACTCTCGCAAGGCGCCCGACTGACCATCGGAGGGTCCCTGGGTGTCCGCCCGACTGACCATCAGGGGGTCCCTGGGGGTTCGCCCGACATTCCTCAACCAGATACCGACATATAGTCGGTCGACTCCTTCAAACGCCGTACGACTACTAGATGTTGTCCGTCCTGACAGCGGCGTGCAGCTTAGCCACCCTGGGGCGTTATCCCACCTAAGGTACGGATCAACCCTAGTGATTTGACAGCCCCACGGCGATTTGACAGTCCTCGACGATTTGACAATTCTTCTATTTCGGTGCCATTAATGACGGCGCCATGCCGCGCCCTACTATAAAATGGGGAAGACAACAGTGCTGAAGAGGTCCATTCCAAGAACTCCTAGCTCTTACTCTCTCTCACTCCCTCTCTCGCTGAGCTCCTTGATTCTTTTCTACTGTTGCCTAGTTTTCTCTCTGAGTTGACCGTCGGAGGATCTCCGTCAGAGATACCTCCGGTCAGTGCAGACTTTTTTTGCAGGTGCTCGTTTCCGATGATCGGATGAGGAGGAGATTGGCCGCAACAATTGTAAAACTTGTGCGATGGAATGACTCCATTTTCACTCGGCATTCCCATCTCAGTAATCATGATAAACTTGTTAGGCAAAAAGAAGTGAAGCGAGTGGCAACCGTCTGCGTTTCTTGCCCATGAAAGAGAAATTCCATCAAGCTGTAGTTTCTATGATCTCTAACAGAATAAGGACAAGGAAGTGGTATCAGAATACAAGGTTTACATTTAGCATGTGGTAGAAACCTCCATAGACTATAAATAATCTGCAGGAACTTGAAGGCAGGATCACCTCTTATAGCACTGACAAATAAAATTGGACCATCAAATGATATCCATAGTTGATACACATGTTCACATGGGTATTTATTCTATTGATTTGTTTGTGCAACAACTTGTTTAGATTGAAAACTCTCTCAGCAATCTTTTTATGTGATCATAGCACATGTAATAAATGAACAATGGTGTGCAAATGGAAAACAAATCAACCAAAGTCATCCATGTGCTTGATCTTCAAAGGCAACAAGTGATTGAATATTTCGGGTGGTTCGGCGTAACGGTTAACATATAACGGGCATTAAAAGGAAGATGTCTGCTTTTTTTTTTATAAAAAAAAAAAAAGGAAAATCTCATATTAGCTTTCGGATGTATGTTGATCTGTAAGTGATCTCCTCTTGAAAATTTGACTCCACATTTACCTTATGGTATGAGGATTCTATGAGCTCACAAACTTGCGGGCCATTCTTAACCCACCATAGGCCAATCAGACAAAGGATCTAGGATCGACCCTCCAACTAGCCTGGCTAGCTTAAGAATCGAGTGGAAGGATGGCCATAATAACGTAACAGCAATATGATTAAGGCTCAGTAGGGCGGCTGCAACTTAGAAAATGAAGGTCGAGTGCGGACCACCGCCCAATTCCTTCATTTCAGATTCTCTCCAGGGTGTTCGGTTCAATCACGGATTTACGGAGGTACTTCTGTCCCTGATTGGTGAATGGAAAGTGGTGGATGATTGAATTGGACCATCCATTTATCACATGAATAAAGAGGTTTTGAGCTGTAATGTGTCAGGCTTCATGTTGCAAGGCTAGGTGGTTGCATGTTCTCATATGAGCTCATGTCTAGTGTTTATCGGTGAAATAAATGTATTTTTTTCCCCTAATTTTCAAGGTAAAATATGTTGAGAAGCAATATAAGCTTGTCAGACGCGTGTGAGCGATGCACTGGCATTTCTAATAAGATAAACAAAGGAGGAAGGCCTCGGAAAAGCCTCACTTTACCCGAGCAAATGGGGTTGCATTACATCGTGCAGGCTTAAGAAGCAGATATTCCTCGAACTAGACTTATAACATGGGGCGGGCAACTTATGCTAGCATCGGCAAATAAATTTTTGAATAGCCATAATAATCCTTATCATAACCACCACCATCCTGTTTTATTCTAATTATTTGAGGTCTATTTCATTTGCAATTTCTAAAACATTTAGTTTTACCATTGTGCTTGCTCGAATGGTATCACTCCTCGTGGCTTAGCAAAGGAAACAAAGATACTGCCCTGACTGGTGTCGATCTTTGAACAGTGAGGTAAGATCTTATTTGGAATTGCTATTGACATTAGAGCTTTTAAAATTTTTAAAAATAAAAATTTTAGAAAGTAATATTTTTACAAAAAACTATTTGCTGTTTAGTAACCATGTTGATAAAATGCTTTAAGAAAAGCTTCAAAATACATTTTTTTTTAAGTAAACTTTTTCAACTTTCTAACAAAATCAAAATAGTTTTTCCGATATTTTCACCGAATATCACTGTATCATTCAAAAATACTTTCTAAGAGCTAGAAAATACTCTTTCTGACATTCTAAAAACTTAACCAAACAAAACCTAAGTACAAGATTGAAGTAGATCCAAGCAAAAATAGATTCGGCTGCATCCACCTAAATCTCATGCCGATGCAATTCTACCAGGCACAAGGTGGGCCGTCCGGATCTTTAAGTTATGAATCCAGAGCCCGAGCATGGCCCACCCAGCCTACCCAGGCCAGCCCAACCTGATTTGATCACATATAATCCTGTTTTTTTTCAATTTTTATGCTTCAAAAAATCCAGGCCCTGCCTGTCCCGGCTCGACGCTCAGACAGGCTAAAAACCCAGCATGACGTAGCGTAGGTATGGGTGACTGAATGCTTTACCTACAATCTCAAATTTGTGAGAAAGACAAGGGCAACACTCCATAATTTATCCACTAACAGCTTCTTGGTCCAACCCCTCAATGCCAAATCACTGTTGGATGCCTGTTCTCATCTCTTCGGCTAATAAAAGTTTGACAGGCATAAAGCTTTCTGGAATATCATTACACCAAATTTGGATTCGTCATCTTGCAACCGGCTAAAACAAGGATGGATAAAAGAGTTTCAACCTGCAATTAACATCCAGGACAACAACCATCCATCCCAGACTACGGTGGAAGGTGGGAAGCACCACTAGCCAATCTCTCGCCAAAAATTGCTGAGCTCCAGCAGGAGATTCTTGTTCTACTAGCACCAGCCACTGCAACTCAGGTCCTATGCCAAATTGTTGCAAACCAAGTTAATTATTTGCAATTGTACGCCTTGTGCAATAAACCGTCAACACATTTCTAGGAAGTAAAATGTCGATTCAACCCTCTTTATTACTATGTGGAAGAAATAATGTGTTGATACAAGTCCGGCTGGTGGAAAGATCAACTAAATTTGATAAACAGTACCCTGCATTGCATCTCTGTAACTGCTGCTCCAAGCAGTGATTCGACAGAGTATATTAATAATAATCATATGGAAAACATCTTGCTGTTAGTCTTGTTTGAAAAGTTCACGACCAATGATCATTCGTCTGATCTCACTGGTACCAGCACCAATCTCAAATAGTTTTGCATCTCTCAGAAGACGACCTGCCGGGTACTCATTCACATATCCATTGCCACCAAGACACTGAATTGCCTGCAATGTCAAACATGTAAGGTAATTCAAAATCTTCCAATGCAGCGGAAACAATCAGTTACTTGGATAACTTGCACTTAAGAGTAAAGATGAGGAGATTGTCAGTTTAAAAAAAAAGGAGGTCAACAATGACCATATCCATTACTGTCTAACCTTTTTTTAACTATTTGCAGTCCACTTTATGTGTCCTTATTCACCAAGTATAAGGGGTTCACGATAACGGCTATGACTTGAGACAATGGAAACACTAGACCTGGAGAATACTGATGTTATTATTGCAAATGCAACACCAAGACTCAAGGCTGGAAATAAGCCGGGCTGGGCCAGGCCACACCTCTACTTGAGCCCAGTCCAAAATTTTTTTGGGGGCTTTGGGCTGGGCTTAGGCCCGAAAAATGTAGACCTGAGCCCCACCCAACATGATTGGGCCAGCCCAATAGAGTTCTCCTTCAATGCTCCCTGATCTACTCTTTAAAAAATAAAAAAGAAAAACACCCTTGATCCTGACCCATTTCTTCCACTGCAAGTCTACCAGTGCCCCACCACACCCACGACACCCCCCAAGCTCCTCCCTCTTGGATGGAAGGCTTTGCTCGAGCCTATTAGGTCTCCGATGGCGGAGACAACCGCAGTCAATAGAGTGACCTCCAACCCTACAATGGCAGTGTCTACAATCATGGTTGCCATAGCGACTATGATAGGCACAGTACTAAGGCAATCGACTATGACGATAGCTATCAAAAGAGTTCCAATCAATCAGCACCAATGCCAGCAACCGAAGGTTGGAGGCGTACAGGGGAACATATTCAGTGCAACCAGACCTACGTAACCCGCCCCCACTGTGCCAGTCCCATCGCACGACCACTATCCTAGCCCCTCCACTGTCCCGATCCCCTGATCTGCTGCTGATTATATTATCATGCCGAAACAAGAGCATCGTCTAGCCCTACTCGTCGTCGTCGTCATCAACATGAGGGGGGTTGGGCACATGGTGTTTCAGCGACTTGGAGATGAAGCGGAATGGCATGTGGAGGACGGAAGATGGTTGAGAGAAGGGGTTAAGCCCAACAAGGGCAGAGGCAAAAAGCAAAGGATCGGAGGTTTTAATTGAAAAATCAAGAGAAAGGTGAGGAATCGAGGGTCTTACTATCTTAACCCAGTGAACCTATTGGATCAACTCCGGCTTGGTTCAAGCTTGGGCCAAGCTGAATAACTACCGAGCCAGTCTGAAACATATATAGGCTCAAAATTGAAATCCAAACACAACCCAAAACTACTCGAGCCTAGCCCATAGCCCGACTCGTAGTTGGCCTAACCCGAGCCCACTTCCAGCCAAGATTCATGGACTCGGTACCAGAATCGATGCCGGTTGCCGGTCGATACGATACCATACGTACCGTACCATACCGATAATAAAAAAATCAAAAAAAATTTCACCCACCGCACTAAAAAAAAAAGAAAACCAGGCCGAATCTAGCCCAAATCGTACTGAACCGTCCGACATCGAGCGATTCGAGTTGATACTGTAGCGAACTAGTTCGATCCGATTCAACCCATTTTTCGAAAATTCAGTCTGAACCAGACCAACTCCCCCCGATATGGTTTAGTACGGGGTGCACTGGCCGGTTCGAACCAGTAAGGAATCCCATGCTTCTAACCCTACTAAGACTAGATGAAAAGCAAGAATGCAATTTTGGATAATAGGATAAGAGTTGGTAGGAGGCATGAACATGCATATCAAGAAAGACCATGGTGCTGAATGCATGGATTACGAGGCATGAATCTTAAGGATTTAGTTTATGATATGTAGCCAATAGATTTTTTCTGAAAGAGATTAGCACTATGATCAAGATTAGCCGAACCATGCCTATCCAACCGATTTGGGATGTCCTAAACTGGATCAATGGGGTATCGACAAAGTTCAGTCAATCGGCTCGGGAAATAATACCAACCCCCCCAACCCAATTCAAAGCTTCTCCTCTCACCTGGTTTCAAAGCCTTAACTCCCGAAGCCATCCATCTTTGTCAAATCAATAACAATGCTGCATGATGAAGAGTCCACAACCAAGGGAGTCACTCCCCCCCTCTCTCGATCTCTGTTGTCGAATCTGGAGCTTTCGAAGCTCCTTACAACAGCTCGAACCAATCTCTTTTGCCTCTCCCCCTACTCAATCCACGTCACCGATTCCGAAGCTCTCAAAGCTCTCCTATGAAGGCCCAAACCTCTCTTTCTAAGCCACTTCCTCTCTCTCCCTCCTTCCCTCCCTCTCTACCGTTCTCCTTTTTGCCTCTTACCCTCCCTATCCGACTCTCCCAATTTTGGTACGCCCTAGAGCAGCATGATACAGATCCATACCATCCAAATCGAATATAAAGGAATATAAAGTTTTGTCAAAAATAGATAGTTTTTTAAAGAAGGGAAGAACAAACAGCAAGGACTGTGAAATTATCCTTAGGAGGTTAGGAAAAATGTGGGAGATAATATAGAGATAATTAAGCGAAATATGTAGAATTTAAGGGGGGAAGCAACTATGACATTTTTGAAACATTAGCTGGGGTAGAAAACTGTAATTTGAGAGCAACAATTTTTGATATGACATTGAAACAGAAAAAAAGTGCATCCACACATGCAAGGAAACTTATTGGAGTGCACTACTTGAAAAGACAATCAAAAAGAAATGGTCACACTTCAAGATCTTATGAACTGTAGACTATTAAAAAAAATAGAACATGGGAACTTAAAATTATTTAGTATAAGAAAAGGAAAAAAATCAAAAGAATAAGAATTAAATTCTAAATTTTAAAATATGGCAGGTATGTCCTGTGTGACTTCTAGTTGTGGGGCACACTGCATACTCATACACAGAGGGGGCTGGAGAGAGAATGTATCACGTTATCTAACATATGCATAATCCACAACCTTTAAGGAAAGCCAACAAAGAACATATCCAGCCTTGCATACTTTTGTTCTGTAACAGCATTGAATATCAGTCTTGCAGTGCAGAGGTGATGGATGACCTTGCAACATTAGAATTTCCGAAGTGGATTTTATGTCAAGGGTGATGAAGCTAGCTGCTGGGGAAGGCAAGAAGGGCTTGGGTTCAACCTATTATAGACCCTATGTTGATTCAAAATCAGAAAACATGAGATTATTGCCTGTTGATTCTGCCAAACCGCCCAACAAGAGCAAAATGGCCAAGATTTTTGGAGAAGAATCAGATAAGTCTTCTTTTATTTTTATATATTCCAAGTTTAGGCCCACAGATAGGAATAACTCTTGTACTTGAATGCCATCTCATTTGGTGCAACTAAGGAGGAGACAAGCCATGGTGTTTACAATAGAGGAGATTGATGGATGAAGAAAGAATTACAGCACTCTCTCCCCCTCAACCCCCCCCCCCCCCTCCTCTCCTTGTGGCCCACCCAAAGAAAAAAAACAAAATGTGGGCAGATCTGAACACAAATTAATCAGATCAGTTCAGAGGTCTTGCTTTTTGCTACAGATATCCGCCTAAGATCATCAGCTGTTCATTTAATTTAATCTTAAACCTTAGCCCAAAGCTTAGCCACCTTGCCAACCATATGAAAGAATCTTCCCACCACCCAATATCTAAGATTAATCTGCCACACTCCTTGGTCTAATTCTTCCTCTTCCAGGTTTTAAATTCAAATCTGCAGGAATCCTGCTCTCTGGGTGGCTGACCCACCTTTCCAGCTTGGGTTTTTTGGGACCTAATTCCATTTACCCGATAGGCTAATCAATTAGTCCAGCACTACCTTTATATCAGCTTTTGTTATCAGACGAGAATTTCATGTTTCAGCTTTAAAAAGATTGATCTTTAAATCTCCAGCAGGAGACAGCAACAAACACTTGTTTCATTTACTATAAACAATGATATTATCTACTAAGATCACTGGAAACAAGAAACTTATTTCAAACAGGTTTAAACCAAGAAATATAAAGATGTGGTAAACAGCAACCAAGAAGTAGGGAACTGGCTAGAAAAATTTCCAGAAGTAAGAAACAGAACATAACGAGTTAAAACATGGGAAAACATGCAAATAAGGGTTCACCGTACCGGGCCGAACCGTCCAGTACGGGGCGTACCGAGCCGGACGGGTCCCTTACTGGTTCGGTTCGGGCCTTTTTTTCGGAACACAATCCCAAACCGCACCGAACCGTCCGGTTCGGTGCGGTTCGGGCCCATACCGCTCGGAATCGGACATTACAGCTCGGTTCGCCGTCGGTTCGGGGTGAACCGAACCGTATCGCCCAAGAGACCATTTCACATGGGGGAGGGGGGAAGGTGGGGGCCTTTTTACGTGGTTAGGGGGAGGGAGGGGGGAGAGAAATGGGCGTGGCCCACTTCACATGGGGGGAGGGCCTGGTGCTTATTAGGGAGGGAGGGGGGAGAGAAATGGGCGTGGCCCACTTCACATGGGGGGAGGGCCTGGTGCTTATTGCCTTCGGTGTTCTTTGAGAGTTCTCAGAGAACACCCATGGCCGTGGGCAACTTAATCGTTGAGACCTCCAAAAAATTAGAAAAGAAGGCAAAATTTCGTGAAATTGAAGGAGTGATTTGAGAAGAGGCTGATCTTTGGCCGGAGGTAAGATAATCTGTTATTTTGTTAGTAAATATTTTTTTTTGTTTTTGTTGTTAGAAATAGGATAAAAATGAGGTAAATAAAAATAGGAGAAAATCATGCCAAAATCTTATGATTTTGGTATGATTTAATTATATGTGATAGATCTTTGGAAGATCTACACGATAACACCAAAATTGTTAATTTTTGTTAAGATGATATAGTTGAAATATAATGTAAATAAATATATATTTGAAATTTTGGATCAAGAGTCTTTGTACCGCAACCTAACTTCAAATTGAATCCAAATATGTCAATAATATGCAATATAATGTCATATTGAGGTTGTATTTATCAATTATTAACTTCAAAAATCCAAAAAAAAAATTGAAAATCGAAAAAAATATTGTGTACCGGTACGCCTAGACGTATCATGTATTGGTACGGTATGGTACCGGTACCGTACCGGTCCGGCACCAGCACGCCATCCGATACCGGTACAGCGAATCTTGCATGCAACAAAAACATGGAAAACTAGACAATTTTCAGAAGCAAGAAACAGAAAATAGCAAGTTTAAATGGGGAAAAAATACAGGAAAGAGTACAAGCCGCTTAGAAACTAGTCAGCAACGGTTTCCCTATCGTCTCTTTGTAATTTTATAAGCATCAACAAAGTTCCAATGCTAGTTTTGCATGCATTTCCATTCACATGCCAGCATTTTTCCAATTTTAAAAAACAGAGTTGAACTCACTTTCAAGCATTTTCTAAGGACACTCTAAGTTGGGCAGGTTACATGTTCCACAATAACTACAATACAGGAAAGTGAAAGTAAGAGGACTGCAATTTTACCTGAAGAGCGACTTGGGTGGCCTTCTCAGCAGCTAAAAGAATTACTCCTGCACAATCCTATAACAACAAGCATATATCCGCTCAAGATGCATCAAAGCATAGTTACAAAATATTGAAAAAAGAAAATCGGATCGTGGCATAATTCACCATAAAGATAAACAAGTACAGGGAACGAAATAACATGATGACCATTCACATCATACTTTGGGATGCACAACTCATCATACAAGCTGGACCTTACTGTATTATGTTTCCATCCAGCTAAAATAATTTACAATGAATAACAAAAATCCATGAAGAAAATTCAGGTAGTGATTTTACATCCAATTTTAGAATGGCAGGTCTATTGTACAAGATGAACCTTAAAGATTTTCAAACAAACCCAACTTAGATATGTTTAATTGTCAACGAAATTTTCAATTGGTTTCACTAAACTGAAGCATTCATCAGTTTTAACTGATGATGCATTTAAACAGGCAAGAATTATAATTAACCAAATATAAATAAATCTAATTCAGAATTGCAAAAAAAATGTAAATTTTTTTAGTGTTCATCTGCAGGTACAAAGAAAACATGAGCTTTTTTCAGTACTGATTATTCTTTTAACTTATTTGGGCAATTCTATGTTTTTTGACCTCCACCATAAATGACTAAAGTTATCCTGGCTGCAACAAAATGCAAAAACTTCAGGCCATAGTGCAATGTATCTGATTTGTATCCAAAGAATCATTTTATTATAATTGTCGATATAATTATCATCCAACTCATGTCCATTTCCATTTAGAACAAATACAGATACAAGTTCTAGTATACATTTATTAGAATCCATACTTGTATTCATATCTTCTGAATAGAAGACAGATATAGATACAGATACACCAACAGTCTGTATCCAGTTCATCTTAAGCCCTTTGGTTTTATTAAGGAACCTCTAGAAAATTGCACCCATTGTCATGTTGTGTATCGTGCATGTGTCAAAAGCTAATGAAATAACTATAGGGATGACTAGCAAAAAAATCACCTCCTTAGGAAACAACTCAGTGTCTCACCAATCACCATATTCTTGATCGAGTCTAAAGATGACATTTCAACACCAACATGACTAAGATCGGACTAGCTAAGGATAATGGAGTAGCACCACTGAAAGATTTGAAGATGATCCATGCTTTCAAAGAGAACAAGTCATTCATTGACAAGGCATAACCTTAGATTTTACAATGACCAGATTATTAGAAATCTTCACCATAGGAACACGCAAAAGAATCAAAGATATCAAGAACAAACTAACAAAATTGCTAGTATAAGCTCACTCCAGTGTAAAAGCACTACAAGCCTGACAACTCTTTGAAGACAGACCGCTTCAATAATTTAACATTCCCAAAATTTGCCTCTTAAATACCCCAAAAAGGAGGATCTGAGCTACACAACTTGGATTCCCAAACCATAGACCTGCATAAAGAGTTTTGCGTCTTAAAAATATCAATACTACCCAGGATTTAAATAATGGTGCCTGTACCCTTAACAGTTATTGGCTGGCACATGCTGTACCAGCATAGGGCACAGGTGGTACCTTTTGGTTAAAATGAGGGGGAAAAAAGGAAAAAATAAATATACAAAATTTTAAAAAAAGGTGCACTTAGCCATTTTGAATGTATTGGACAGCATGAGAAGGGTGGTTTGGTGAAGTTCAAACACGAACCAGTGCCTTTGGGGTCATGTGCATTTCTCAATCTAGTAACACATATCAGTGGTATTCTCACCTCTTTGATTTTTGCTAGTATCCAACTCCTTCAGACACCTAATCTGTCATAAAGATAACTATTGGTCTAAACAACTCTAGTTAAGCCCAAGTAAGTAATTCCAAGAAAAAGAAGATGAACAGTCATTTTTACTCCCAAAAATAACTTCTATCATTAGGATATTGCCTTGAGTCTTTTTTTTTTTAATATATATATTTTGATAGATGGTAATGGGCTACACAACAATGATAGACCTTCCCCAATACCCCTAACCCCCTGAAACCTAGCAAAGGCAGTGTTCAATTCTGAGTCACTTGGTATACCTACCAAAGACTTCACCAACTTGGTAAGCTGGCACTTCAAATATGATCGAGTTTAGGATCTTGAGTATGCAATATTTTGTCAATATATGACCTTTTTTAAAATTTGATCCTACCATTGGATGTCATGTACTAAATTGAGAATGGGTGGGAAACGAAAAGTAAGTATTGGTATAAGAGATGTCTGGCCTATGTTGATATTGAAACCTTCAAACTCACTACCATTAGCAAAGGTTGGCCAACCATCATCTATCAAATCAATAATCTTAGTAATCAATCTTCAAATCAGCACAATCTCAGATCCTGGTTATTAAACGTATGACAACTCACCTTGGAAGCAATCTAGACCAATAGACTCAAAAAATCCTAATTAGTTAAAAACTTGACAAAATAGAAAATGGCCATCCAATACCATATTCTTGACTTGATAACTACGTTCAAGTGGATTGCTTTAGTGATTATAGCACGATCAACATTTGTACCTAAAAGTATAAATATAATGAGATATGAACCAACAAATTTTAAGTCTTGTCTAAAATATCCGCCTGCAAATGATTTCAAGATATTTTTTTAATATTAAACTGACAGTTAATATGCCCCAGTCATGAATGGAATAACAATGCAATTCACGTAGTAATAACAAAAACATGCAAACATGTGCGTCTGAAACATGCATCCAAAACAAATGGATATAGAATTCGAATGAAAATTTAATATATAAAATATGTGGAACAATATAACAGCATGGTGCACAACATAAACCAAGATTCATGTGTGGGGGGAATACCTTCCGGTCAATTTTTCCATTATCACAGTCCCTAGCAACAGAATACACAAATGCTCTTGGAAAAACAAAGGAAAAAAAAGGGGTCAGCTGTTGTCAAATGAAATTGTAGGCAAAATTCAAAGCACGGTCTTATGAGTTCTCCTAACCTTGATGACTGTAAGGATGTATACATGTCAGCCAACTTTCCCTGAAATTTGGTGACAATTCATAATGTAAGACAAGAATTTTTAGAATGCATCTTTATTATATACATATTTAGGAAGGGTGAGAGATCAGCATATTTCAGTGTATATGCAAACCTGTATAAACTGAAATTCCCCAATCGGATGGCCAAACTGCTCTCGCTGGCGAACATAAGGAATAACTGCATCAAGGCATGCCTGCATAAGACCAAGGGGACCAGCAGCTAAAACAAGCCTTTCCAAATCTAGCCCAGACATCATGACATAGACTCCTGTTATAGAATAAGAAAATAAATAAACACAGTGCAGTTTCGTTTCAACTTCCAAGATTGTTAAGAAATGTATGCACCTTATCAAATATTAAGACATATTATTCTTTTAAATATTACAGAATTTGCACGCTTTCTAAAAAGAAGAAAAGAAGATGAAATTTTATAATAAATGAGAACGAAGATTTCTTACAAGAGAAGTTTTTGAGAGGTAAATGAGCAGAGATTCTCATTTGCAGAAAATCAGAAAAATATATAATTAACTCGAGGAGGGGAATGCAAAAGAAAAAACTCTAAACATTTTCTATCTCAAACAAACACGTCTTATGAAATATATAGTTTGATAAATACTTGAACACATCCACCAATTGGCACTAATTAATTTCCAAATGAGGAGGAAATCATCATCAGCCAACCCTTTTTCCTTCAATTGCAGTAAGCCAGTAAGGTGTAGAGCTCCACTTGAGTTTATCAAACCATGAGAAATTGGTGGCAAGAGAGATGCTTGCCAAGGCACTTGAGCTCGATTTTAGTTCATAGCCAAGGCAAACCTAGGCAAGAGAGGTGCTTGCCATAAAGCCACAAGGTTAGCAGGTGGGACGAACCCCCGCAAGCTGCTGGGAAATATCAACTATCACAAGGCCAGCAACCAAACATTGAGTCCATAAGCATAACTTCTATCAAGAACTTTATCCAATCAAGGAGAAATAATTCCCTCAACCCGTTCAATTCCAATCTCTCAAGAAAGTTTTAGAAAAAGGTGGAAAAATTAGCGAAAGTATGGTTTCGATCGCTTTTCTTTCATTGATGATTCATAAATTGAGATATATGGCCTCTATTTATAATAGTGAGATCTACCCTTGCACAATTCAGGTCAGATTCCTCTGCTAGTTCAAATAAGATTATCTTTCTCAAAACAAACATGACTAATAGAAATAAACACAAAAAAGCTAAAATCCTATAGGAGGTAGATCTCGACTCTTGTATCAACTTTGTCTTTTGTCGCTCTGCCTAATTCTTCTAATTCGAGATATGTCTAGTTAAAGTTTTTCCCATGAAGAAAGTTTTCAATTTAACCGGCCATTTAGGGGCTCAAACAATGAAATTTGAGCTTAATCGCTAGATGTGCCGCATCCTTTACAGAGTGGCACCATGTCATAGATCTCAAAAAGTTATTTGATTTTTTTTTTTTTAATCGAGTGTCATATAGCCAAGTTATGACCTTTGGAAGTTTGGCATGCACGAAATGCCATACCGCCCCGTACCGCCCGTATCGTACCGTACCGGTCTCGTATCGGTACGTCATACCGAAGTGTACCGACATCACCGTACCGTACCAAACCGCATACCGACATTAAACAGAATTTCATCGGTAGGGGTCCGGTACCGGTACGGCGAACCTTGTTGGCATGCAATTCAACTTCCCAATATGGCGAATCTCACTCTAGGACCTTGTCCAGCCCCATCCATAGTAACCCATATATGCATACATACATATATACAGAGGTTATATAGCTAAATTATGATCTTTGGAAGTTTGGCATGCAATTCAGCTTCCTAATACGGCGAATCTCACTCTAAGACCTTGTCCAACCCCGCCCATAGTAATTCAGCTTCCTAATATGGCAAATCTCATTCTAAGACCTTGTCCAACCCCGCCCATAGTAATTCAGCTTCCTAATATGGCGAATCTCACTCTAAGACCTTGTCCAACCCCGCCCATAGTAACCAAACTACCTATATATATATATATATATATATATATATATATATATATAGTATGTATGAATCAATTATATTTTTGTTGAATTTTAATAGTTTTTCGAGAAAGCCATGTTGATAAGTAAAAAAATTTTGACTTTCTGATTGAAGACCACAAATTCCTAGTGTGTTGGCCATAATGAAAAAGAATGATGCATAAGGTTCCAAAGAAAAACATGCCTACTCTTTTAGCAGCAAATTTCTGAAGTTAAAGCCTCAATAAAGAGAAACAAGTATGACCAGACAAATAAACTTTTCTCCACTTTCTCAAAAAATAAATTTCCCTTGGCAAAAATTCTTTGTGTCCTCAGTAAACTTTTAAGAATGTTACGGAGTGGATACCTTTCCCCACTGCACCAAGTATATTTTCTTCAGGAACAAAGCAATTCTCAAATACAAGCTCACATCTGAAACAATATTCCTTTAGTTCATTATAAAAAGCTTGTTTCCAATGGTTAAACTTTTGATAGAACATCCTGGATAAGCAAGAACAACATACGTATCACTTCCTCTCATGCCAAGCTTGTCCAATTTCTGAGCGGTACTGAAACTGCAAGAAGTAATAACAACCATAACTACAGAGACCTTCAAAGAATTGCAGCATGGTTAAAATTGAAGATGATAACACACTATACTTGAATTTTGATTCTCACTCTCAAAAAGTACAAAATTCTTCTATGATTTAAAATATGGTAAAAGATTCTCCATAACCCATGCATAGCAAATAACTCTGATAAATAAGTAACATACTGCAATCTGAAGTTTGCATGGAAATATTGAAAAGAATTTTGCAAAAGCCTAGATTGACATGTATAAGTAGAATAGAAGTGAATAAATATATATACCCGGGCATCCCTTTCTCAATTATAAATGCAGTAATTCCTTTTGATCCAGCACTGACATCTGTTTTTGCATAAACTACCTGTTGCAAAATCACGCATCAGTGACAAGCTAAAAATGGTCAGGGAATCATGCTGTATTGAATCCAGAGAAGTAAAGAAGAATTTTAAGGGAAAAAATAGATTGTCTGTGCCTTGCTCTACCTCAGAATGACCATGAAATGGTAAATTTTCTTGCAGGAGAAGACCATGGGAAACCAAGACTTGCTCAGACCCACACAGCAATCATAAATTATAACCCAAAATATTGTTATCCATTAAGGTAGCGAATTACTAGGGAAGGCTCTCCCACCCAGCTCCTTCAGTAAATTCACCAGCAAATTCATAGGCTGTCCACTAGATGCAACTAACTGTAATGCCATCTCTTCAACACCTAAGAGAAGATAAGAAGCAAGTACCCATAGCCCCCCCTTCTTCTAGTCCAAAGTAACAGTATTTCTCAGCATCTAAAAACATTCATGAGAATCTTCACAGAATTATTGAGTTTTGAGCTTTTCCTCCATTTAGGTCAACCTAATTTGGCCCAAAAGCATAAAATTTAATCACACTTTCAGCATCACTAACCTATATACGAATACCCATGGGTCCAGATTCCAGGATACCAACTAACATGGTTTAATTTCAAAATCACAAAAGGTAGTGAAACCCAACAGGTTTACTAGTTTTACATCTTATGTGAAGGGTAGATGACCATTTAGCAAATGATGGTAAATAAGAGCCCTAACAATGAAACAAATCTTTGTTTGAGAAAATAAAAGTTCACAGAGCCAATAGGCCCAATATAATGGTTTGAAACCTTGCATCCTATAAAAGAAAACTAATCTTAATTGGCCCTGCTAGGACAAATCAAGATCCTGATGGTTATTTCCCCCCTCTTCCAGAAAGATACCGGTCTCACTGTTTTAATTGACATAACACATGGAAAACAGCATATGTGAAGTTCTAAATCCACACCTTTTAAAAGCAGCATATCAATGTCCACTGTCCTTGCCCTTTTAAATGAATTAGATGATTGCCTAGATCTACATTCTATATTCCATACATCACAAGAATTGTAGGGTAAATACTTATATCAAATGCAACGTCAAAGATACACTCATGAAGTTCATCATAACCAATGCCAATCAACAAAGAAAGCAACTCTGCTTGGAACCTGACCACTCCGCGCTCAACCAATGGTGCTTTTCAAGTATTAGCCTCTCAAGAATTTTGAAGTCATTATATAAGAAGATTTAAGAAGGCTCCCTCTATGCAGATCATTCTAGGTGGGTGCAAAAAAATTTCTCAAAGCAGATAAAGATGACTTTTTTCCTTTTTTTTTTTTTTTGCCTTTGTTTTATGTTTTGGAGAAAGGTTAGGCAAAGCCCGACCATGTACATTAAAAACAAAGGTTGTCCTCTTCATTTGCAAACTCTGAAAGTCCTCAAGAAAGTGGAAATATCCGTACCCTTGTATTCACCATCATTATGAGAATACAAGTATTTAGCCATATCCTGTATAATAACTCTTGCCCTACTTCCTCCCAAGAGTTCAAACTCCTTGGGGATGCAACCTTACATGCCATAGTCTTCCAGTCCCTACATTTATCCTTCAACATCACAAATGGACAATATTGTGATGGGTAATCTTGCCGCACATGATTGAAAGGGATGGATCTATATATTATGGAATCCACAATACTGTATATCATTTGTAGCATGCAGAATGCTAGTTAATAGAGTAACCTTAAAATTTAGATGCATGCATCCACGTATGAATTTTCACAATTGTTTGGTATTGGTGAAAAATTGAAAGACACCTAGGTGAATAGAGACCACCAAACAGAGAAAGAGTATTTCATCATCTATAAGGACTAGATGGAACTTAATTTCAGGAATATAGTTTATTTCTTCCACCTCTTTCAATGGGAATTCCCCAAAAGGGAAAACCCTAATGCAAATACCATGTTACTTCTAAAATTTTATGGATATCAAGGGAGAAGCACCTCAATGTGTTCTTAGTGGATTGCCATTCATTATTGTTCAGGTACATGAGCATGTCTGCAGTTCACATGTCAAACATTAACTACGGATAGGAACTTGTCTTTACCCATGGAAAAAAAAAATGTTGACTAATATTTTGTTTTGATAAGGTTGGTTTCAACCATTATCACACCAAAGTTCTTTACATAATGCAAAAATAACTGCAATGGCATATAACTTAGAACCAAAAAAAACAAGATCACAGAGAATATTGATGATCCAGATAGATTCAAGTGTAGAAAAAAAATATAATTAACAAGAGGATACCAAAGTTTGAGCAACTGGCCCATTTGTACACCACATCTTATTCCCGTTCATGACATAGCCACCGTCAACTCGATCAGCTTTGCATTTCATACTGACAACATCAGAACCAGCTGAAGCATTGGACAGACATAATAAGAAATGTACATAACATGAGAAGATATCATGAGAAATTTTCACTGGTCTCAAGGACCGAACAGAAATGAAAAATTGAAGCACCAATTCAATTTTATTTACCATTGGGTTCACTCATAGCCAATGCCCCTACATGCTCCCCACTGATAAGCTTCATATGAAAGCCAAAAACATAATTAGCACATGGAGAATGGGAAAGAAAAGACCTCGAAGGTGCATGAGTAATAGGGTAAATGCAATTGAATATCATTCATCACATGATTAGTGAAAATATATCAACAACTGTTTTCTTTTCAGTATCATGTTAAGCAAAAACCAGCAAAAGAACCACTACAGAATCAGATCAAAGAATACAACAATAGACAACTACAGCATACATGTAGATACATTTTCATAAAAAAACTCTTAGAAGAAATTCTTGATGATGTACATATTTAAATTGTTTCATGCAAGTAAAATCGAATGTTAGAGTGATACATGCATTAGTACCAATAATTTATGATCAAAAACTATACACACACACACACACACATATATATATATATTGGGATGAGGGTGCAATGATGCAATTGCAAACAGAAACTGTATACTGGGCATGACAAATTCAGTTTCTATTTCCAAGTCTAAGCTGATAAGCTAGTCTATTTTACATTGAAGTTCGGGTTGAATTTATAGAAGCTTATGTTCACTTTCAACTTTTATGAGACCTCATCTTGCTTCTTAAAGGTCACACCACCATAAGTTCATAACTTATCTCATGAATTGATTTATAGATGGAATAATCACCCAGAAAGAAAAATTCTGAAGCACCAAGTGGAAAACAACCAGCATGAAGAACCAAACTGTGAACCTATGAAAGAAAACCAATACATCTAGCCCAATAAGTTTCTGACAATCATCACATAGAAAGGATAAACTAAGTCAAACCTCCTGAAAGACAGAAAAAAAGGCAAAACCAGGAAAGAGAGAGAGCATTATCAAATAACTAAGTAACTGGTAGTAGCTTTGCTTGCAAAACTTGTTGCAATTAGAGAAAATATGATAATGTGACAACCGACAAACATAGTTCTAATCTTAGTGATCTCCATTTAAATACAATGTTTTGCCCAAATGTTAAGGAAAAAACCCCAGGTTACCCTGGAGAAGAATACTAACTACAAGAGGGGCTGAAGGAAAACCTTAGGCAAATACTTCTGCTTTTGTGCAGAGCTCCCATGTCGCACCTACAAAAAGGTTATGATATTCATTTAACATCTTTGTTTTAGATATTTGGCACACAATAGTACAATTTACAGTCACAGCATGCCCATGTACCAATTGATTAATGCAAAGGTTTGAATGAGCACCATAAGAAAGGCCAACAGATCCAGAAGCACGACTTATTTCCTCCATTGCTATACAGTGGTATAAGTAACCAATACCAAGTCCTCCATATTCCTCTACAATGAAATAATCAGTTATGCACACCAGAAAAAATAGACCAATTTTTGTTGCCAAAATATAAAATAAAACAGCATGTGCTTGATGAAATCATGAAATGTCTCACTATTGCAAAGAATCACCATCACTATAGAAACTGGCAAGAAAGATGTTATCAAAAGTTAAGAAGCATAAACAGTTGTGTTTGGGGATAAGATAATGTATGAAGAGAAATGAGGTTATACTTTCTTGGAAAGGAAAAGTAAGGTATAAATCTGTTGATCCTTTAAAAGGACAGCATTCGTGTTGACACAAAAAAGAAAGAAAGAAAGAAAGCATGAGTAAGTACTAATTATTCTGTGTGCCATCATCCATATAATGGCCTGAACCTTAAGGGATCTAAAATAACACCTGCTACATTAACACAAGTGCTTCACCCAAAATCCATAGGACTTCACCCTATGATAGCTTGAACCTTAAGGGATCTAACATAAGTAATAGGCTCCCCAGTCTACTTCAAGCTGCAAAAAAAGACTTCACACAAAAACCATTTGCTTGTGTTTTAGCCAAAACCTAGTCTATTAATCCAGTTAAAAGCTAAGCGTAGCATAGTCAACAAGAGTCAACCTTATCATCATTTGTTTTAATTCTTTATTTTAACCTAATAGTCAAATTTTTCAGCATTCCAAATTTGTTTCTTGAATAAATAAAATGTGGTTCTCATTTATAGCTATTAGTGTGTTCAACATGTGATTATGAGAAATACAAACTTGCTATTATCAGATACCCATCTTTTCTAATTAAATGAGGATTATTTAAACAGGAAAAATAATCACTTACAATCTGATAAATCAATATGAAATCCCATACACATACAAAAGCAATTATCCTACTTATCCTTACTGTTTTACCTGGTGCAGTAATGCCATGGAGATTGAAATCTCCCATGAGTTTCCACAAGTTAACATCCTAGAACATAACATCGGTTAGATGCCATAATATAGGCTTTCAATGAATCAAATAGCTGATAAACCTTGCAACCTTTGGAAAGCTGTTTGTAGCATCAATGGTTGCGGCATGTGGAGCAATGGTTTCTTGCGCAAATTGATAAACACTCTCCTTAAACTGTGAAAATCATAATAAAAAGATGTCAAAGGATGGTCATGCGCCAAATAAACAGAAGAAACTTTTCAAATTTGCTGACAGACCTTGCTACAGCAAAGCAAGGATCTACTATAGCCATAATCACATAAACAGATACTTCCATTTTATTAAAGCAGGTTAGCGCTTACACTGTGCCAGATTATCTATGTAAAAAGAAAGTTGTGAAAAGAAAAATTATGAATTTACACTGAGAAATATAAGTACTTTTTTTTGCATGTTGCCAAAATAATGTACAAAAATATAACACTGATACCAAATAAGATTGTTGTTTGCTAAGGTTTAATAAGCAAGCATTACTGTTCTAGGTTTCCCAACAGAAATCTGCATCATTCTTGAAGCTGCAAGTCTTCAATTTTCAGATTGATATAGCATTACATTCAAATATAGGGTTTCTGAACCGGCATCTATCAAAAATTTATGAAACATATTTCAGAAATTAATATTAATATCAAGTTTCCATGTTTTTCAGCAAGAGATGCCTCTTTCTTTCTTTTTAAAGACAGTGCATTACAAGAAATCTTTATCCACATCTGCTTTTGAAAAAATTGCAACGACAATATTAAAAGCTGGACAACGATGTGTCACTTATATTTCATCCTGAATCTTAAAATCAACACCAAAGACTAGTTTCTGTATTCCAGCACTAGAGTAGTCAAGTTATGTGATCAAACCACAGGATACAAGTCGGTTAATCTGTCTGCAAATAAGACGACATTTATTAACTCCCGGCTCAATATATTCATCAAGAGTATACAAAACCACTTCTATCCTTAATTCCCTCCCTCGCCAAGAATAAAAGCCAATGATCATACTAACCATATTCCCAGAAGCTAGAACACTTAAAATTCGAGGACCAAGTAGTAAGTAAACGGCGATATAACACACGAATATTAACAAGAATTGCACTGATCTCCCCCAGATCAAGAACCAACCACCTAACTCTTAATCGATTGATGAGAACCTACTGCTACTTTCCTTAATACCCTAAAAAAATACTCGAATTAAATGGCATTAAAAAGGAAAATACAAGAAAAATAAAGAATACCATCTAATCAAGAATGCACCGCTTAATTCGTAATCTGTTCACGAAAGCCTACTCCTAGATTTCCTTAAGACCCCAAAATCATTTAGATAAATGGCATCAAAAAGAGGAGAAGAAACCAATAATTAGTAAAGAAGATGACCTGTTTCTGGGTATCATCGAAGAGGAGGGAGGTCGAGAACGAAGCTCTTTGCCGGCTCCGATTCTGGAGAAAAGCTGCGACGCGTCTCACAGCGGAAAACCTCTGCATATCTGAACGAATAGAGTACCCGAGAGAAGCGGAGAGCTTTGGGAATTATTTCGTCGCTGATTTCTTTTTCTTTTGCTGAGATCTCGTCGCCACTTCGAAGGAGCATACAAAAGGAGTTGCCGAAACTTAGCGGATAACAACGAAGTGACATCGAACGGGTGCCAGCTAACGCAGGACAAGGTTTTTATTTTATTTTATTTTATAAGAAGAGCAAGGTTATTTTGAGGAGATCTACCTCGCGAGGGCCAGCTAACGCAGGTACCGTACATGCCCCGCCATTTTGGAGATCCAACGGTTATATCTCCGCTTGGGCGTGGATATTACGCTGTGCATTCCGGCGAACGCAGGCGCCAGCGTGGTTAATTCACTATTAATTCATCCGTTTTTTTTTGAGTTCTGAGAGATCGGGAAGACGTGCAGGACTTAGAATCGGAGCTGTGGAAGCTATTCTCCGTGTCCACTAATCAATCGGGCGTTTTGTGCCGTTGGATTAGGATTCCACGGCCAGGGTGTTCCCGACCCATGTTTCCAATGGGTGGGCAGCCGCCATAGAAAGTGGGAGGTGTGATGCTCGGCGGTTTCCCATCCGGAAAGGTAGAGATTTTTGTTATATAAAAAAAGGTTGGATATTTTGTTTTCCAACTGATAAGATAGTTGATAAGATCAAGCTACTGTTTTTAGACCCATTTGGATATTTCTGAAGATATCATGCAGGAATCGGCCAGTTGGCCTGCTCAACCTGTGTCACTTAAGAGCCCGCTGAAATTCGAACTTAAATTCCAGCATGTGAACACGTTGGTTTGCGAGGAAAAAAAAAAAAATGTGTCGCATTTGTCCATGCAGAGACAAGAACATGCGCCGGAAACGTGGAGCCCGATATCACTGTCTATGTATGAGTTCTGGTGACGAGATAAATATGTTCCGATCTAGGCTGCGATCCGCAAAAAATTTAACTGTTATTAATTAAATGTGATCGATGAGATTTGCTGCTGCCTATCATTGATCGGTGATATGGACTACTTCCATGAATCTACAAGACAACAAACAAGTTAGAGCTCATCGGATTGATTTTAATCGATGTTGGGACAAATCAATCGATCTCCGATTCTAACTCTACATCGACCGCATGAATACATTACACAGACGCACAATCGATTGATCGATCAATAGTCGACTACTATCAACCATCAGCTAACAATTTGATTAACTTCCGATCGAAGACCATCGATATATCAGAGTTATCAGCCGATGTACATTCGAATCTTCTATTGACTTATCAGTATTACCGACATACAATCGGTCTATCTGCTCAACATACCCTAATCATTATGAATGGTTATCGACTACGTGTTACGGTCATTAATGGGAATAAACAGCTCACTAACTCCACGATTATGGTCCGATAATTTAGTGCCATAAAAAATGGGACCACGAGCTCGACGATTACATCAGAATTATCTATAAAAAAAGGATAAATGAGCAGCACGGGTAAGATAATTCTGGATCAAGATCCTGCCACTTTCAACATTCTTATTAGATGTTCACCAACCTTCTCTCTAACTTAAGCATCGGAGGTCCCTGCCGGACACAACTCCAATCTGTGAGGACTTTATCTTGCAGGTGCTCTTCACCGGCGACAGACGACTGAGAGTTAGTCGCAACAGATTGGCGCACCAGGTATGGGTAGACTACAATCAACCATATCGAGAATCAGAGCTCAGCATTCAACTAGATTGACGAGGCAGTCTTCCCACCGGGAAGATGTTCCTGCCCCACCTCCAGTGGCAGAGCCCAGTTTCTCGCGTCCTGTGGTTACTGCGGACACACAGATTGCTGTATTCATGCAGCAAATGAAAGTTTTGACGGAGGCGGTTCAAAGTTTCCAACAGCAGCACACCCAGCAGCAACAGTAGCCATCAGTGGAGCAACTGGTGGTTCAATCGGTGCCATCTAGGCACAGTCGCCATCCTCTGCGGTGCTCACCCTTTTCATCTTCGGAGCGACCGTCTCGACACTCCAATCGAGATGGATAATTGCATTCTCGGTATTCTCACCGTGCTACCCACCATTCGCGGCATTCTCCCTCTCCTTCTCATGCACACAGTATTAAAAGGAGAAACGACCACGGATGCCTTCTACTTCTCCTTCTTCGAGTTCTTCAGGGGGTTCCACCCCTGAAATTTTCCAACAACGGTGGCTAGACGACTATGAATGCAAGTTTCAAGAGATTGATCGTCAGCTCACTCGACTTTAAATGAAAGGTCGAAAGTTTTCCAATGACTATGACTTCTACATTGCCCAGCCTCTCTCTCAATACATCTTGGATGAACCGATTCTCTCTCAGTTCAAGATGCTGTAGATGGAGTCATACAATGGCTCCACTGATCCGATTGATCACTTGGAGAGCTATAAGGCTCTCATGATGATCCAGAGTGCAACCGATATCCTCTTATGCATTGGCTTCTCGTAGACCTGCAAATAGGTCGGGTCGGACCGGGTCTTGAGTGATCCCAACCTGACACGGTTTCTTGATCGGGTTTTGATATGGACCCATATCCATCCCAATAAAAAATCGGATCGGGTCGGGTCAGGTCCATGGCCGAATTTATTGACCCATTGGATCATTCGGGTCGGGTCGGTCCATATATAACTCAGTCCCAATCCATGAAATGCGGATCCGGTTCGAGTCTAATTCGGGTCGGATCGGGTCATGGGTTTAAAATTCTACATAAAGTGAAATTAGAGGTCACATCGACAGCAAAATAGCATGGCCATATCTATCTTTTCATATAGATATTCTCTCCTCTCCTCTCTTCCTACGTCTTCTCACTTCACCATTGATAGTGGATATTATATACCATCCCTAAGGCAATAGTAATGTACAACAGTAAATAAGTAACTAAATATTTTAATTATGAACAACTGTTGGTATGTCTCCAGTTTACTTTATATTTGTGGAAGGACTTTTAGAAAAGTTTCGAGATTAGCTGTAAGAATGGCATTTCTTGTACAGTGCATTAATGATCTTGTGATAGTGTGACAGTATTAAAGATTTTAGTAAGAGATTTAAGAAAAAATTTGGATAAATTACTCTTTTGGCCCAAGCCCAAATTCTTATTTGAATGAGTCATTCTAACTGAGTTTGGGTCTTATATTTGGATCCGATTTGGGTCAAGTTGGGTCATATATCTTGAGATCCAAATTAACCCAAAAGTCTCCATGGATCGGGTCGAATCGGATTGGATCCAAATTCAAAAATCCAGACTCGACTCGGAAAGATGAACGGATCTAATTTTTGAACCTGACCCGACTCCATGGGTCTTTTAAATGGATTCGGGTCGGGTCTAATCGGGTTGGATCAGGTCGGATCATGGATCAACCTGATCCATTTGCAGCCTTAGCTTCTCGGTAACTCTTCGGAAGGTTGCTCGAGTTGGTATTCTGAGCTTTAATTAAGGAGTATTAACTCTTTCAAGCAGCTCGAGCATTCTTCCGTGGCCTACTTCAACACTAGTCGAAGGCTGCCACGGACATCCGACAGTCTTTTCTCAAACAAACAAGGTGAGATAGAGACATTAAGAGATTTTATGGCTCGTTTCAATACAGTCACATTTGAGGTCAGGGACCTCAACGAAGATATGGCTATATCGACCATGAAAAAGGGTCTAAGGAATCCAAATTCACATATTCTCTAGATAAAACTCTCCCCTAGACCTATGCTGAACTTCTGGAGCGCGTATAAGTACATTCGCGTGGATGAAGCTGCTTTTGACCAACGGCAAACAAATGGAAAAGGTCAGAAGAAAAAATAAAATAAAAGTGAAGCTCTGGCCGAATCAAGTAGGTCGACTGTCAACAAGCGAGCTTCACTTCGACGACAGAATCTGAAGCTGAACAACTATGGCAGGTATGACTCCTACACTCCTCTTTACTCTCCATACGCAGATCTTGATGGAGATCGAAAGAGAGGAGTACTTACAACAACCCCCACCAACGAAAACACCATCGAGGAGTCGAGATAGAAAAAAGTACTGTCGGTTTCATCATGATCACGGTCACGATACCGAACAGTGCATCCAGCTCAGGTATGAGATAGAGGTCCTGATTCGATAAGGCTACCTTAAGAAATTTTGACGTGATCGTCTGATTCAACCTCCCACCGACCAACATCCTCAACCGCAAGTTGAGGAGACACTCAACAATCGACCAACGATGGAAGTAATCAACATGATCTTCGGGCGATAGAAAAATTAGGGGGCAACTTTCGAAGAAGAGTCAACGAAGAAACGACGACTCGACAATGTAATAATTTTTTCGAAAGAAGATATTCGAAGAATTCAAACTCCCCATGATAATGCTATCATTGTCTCGACAACGATAGCTAATTATGATATAAAAAAAAATTAATAGATAATGGAAGCTCGATGGATGTATTGTTTTACTCGACTTTCTCTCGAATGTGACTTCCGACTGATCGACTTAGAAGAGTTTCGATGCCATTGATCGATTTCACAAGAGATGCAGTCACTATGGAGGGAGAAATCACTCTCCCATTAACTGCAGGAACTAAACCACAACTAAGGCTGCAAATGGATCGGGTTGATCCGTGATCCGACCCGACCTGACCCGTTTAGACCCAACCCGAATCCATTTAAAAGATCCATGGAGCCGGGTCGGGTTCAAAAATTAGACCCATTCATCTTTCCAGATCGGGTCTAGATTTTCTGAATTTGGACCCGATCCGATCCGTAGAGACTTTTGGGTTAATTTGGATCTCAAGATATATGATCCGACCAGACCCGATCCGAACCGGATCCAAATATAAGATCCGAACTCAGTTAGAATGACTCATCCAAATAAGAATTTGGGCTTGGGCCAAAAGAGAGACTCACCCAAATTCTTTCTTAAATCTCTTACTAAAATCTTTAATACTGTCACACTATCACAAGATCATTAATGCATGCACAAGAAATATCATTCTTACAGCTAATCTCGAACTTTTCTAAAAGTCCTTCCACAAACACAAAGTAAACTGGGGACATACCAACAGTTGGTCATAATTAAAATATCCAGTTACTTGTTTACTGTTTACATTACTATTGCCTTAGGGATGGTATACAATATCCATTATCAATGGTGAAGTGAGAAGATGTGGAAAGAGTGGAGAGGAGAGAATATCTATATGAAAAGATAGATATGGCCATGCTATTTTGCTGTCGATGTGACATCTAATTTTACTTTATGTAGATTTTTAAACCCATGACTCGATCCGATCCGAATTAGACCCGAATCAAACCCGCATTTCATGGATTGGGATGGATTATATATGGATCCGATCCGACACAAATGATGCAATGGGTCAATAAATTCGGCCATGGACCCAACCTGACCGATCCGATTTTTTATTGGGATGGGTATGGGTCCAATATTAGGACCCGAACAAGAAACTGGATCGGGTCGGGATCACTCAAGACCCGATCCAACCCGACCCATTTGCTGGCCTAACCACAATAGAAAACTGTTCATGTGACATTCATGGTTATCCGAGTTCTTTCGGCTTATAATGCTATACTCGGACAATCTGGACTGAATGCTCTGAGAGCAATAGTCTCGACTTATCATCTACTAGTCGATTCCTAATAAGAAATAGAGTCGGAGAGATGCATGGAGATAATAACTTGTCTGACGCTGCTTCTAGTTTTCACACAAAATAATCAACCCGAAGACTCTTTATTTGTCGATAAATTGGACCAAACAGAAAATGAACAGAGGGGTGAACTAACCAAACAATGGTTTCCATCTCATTAAAAGAAGAAGATCCTGAGAAGACGGTCCAAATTGGATCGCAGTGTCTGATCCGGAGTGGCAACAACTAATAAATCTACTTAGAGTAAATACCATATTTTTTTTGGTTGGCTACTGATATGCCAAATATTCCTCTAGAAGTAATAATCCATTGGCTAAATATTGATCCAAAGATTAAGTCGGTGAGATAAAAGAAAAGACCATTTGCTCCTGAAAGGTAGAAGGTCATCGATGAAAAAGTCGACAAGTTCCTCGCAGTTAGCTTCATCAGAGAAGCTATCTATCTCGATTGGCTCGTCAATATAGTGATGGTGAGAAAGGCCAATGAAAAATGGAGAATCAGCATTGACTACACAAATCTAAACAAAGCTTGATCGAAGGATAGTTTTTCTTTGCCAAAGATTGATCAACTAGTTGATGCGACTTTAGGGCACCTACTCTTAAGCTTTATGGACGTCTTTGCAGGCTACAATTAGATTTGGATGGCACCCGAAGATGAGGAGCATACAACCTTCGTAATCAACAAAGGCATTTACTGTTATAAAATAATATCTTTCGGTTTAAAAAATACTGGAGCCACATATCAACAGTTAGTCAACAAAATCTTCAAGACACAGATTAGGCGAAATATGAAAGTGTATGTGGACGTTATGTTGGTGAGAAGTTCTCAAACTACTAACCATGTTTGGGACCTAGGAGAAGCCTTCAGCACACTTCAATGACATCAGATGAAGCTGAATCCGACAAAGTGTGTGTTCGGAGTAACTTCTGAAAAGTTTCTCGAATTTTTCATATCACAATGAAGAATCGAAGTCAATCCCAAGAAGATAAAAATTATCATCAACATGAAGCATCCTAGTTTCAAGAAAGATACAACAACTCAACGAAAGGATCACCGCACTCAGTCGATTCATATCAAGGTCGACAAAAAGATGCTTGCCTTTTTTAAGATCTTGAGACAATCAAATGACTTCATATGGTCAGACGAGTATCGACAATTCTTCGAAGACCTAAAAAGATATTTGATATCTCCACCGCTGCTTACAAAATCAAAAGTCGGAAAAACTTTGTATCTTTACTTGATGACATCGATGGAAGCAGTTAGTTCGGTGCTTGTCCAAGAGGATAAAAATTGAATTCAACGATCAATCTACTATACTAGCAAGGTGCTTCACAATGCTGAAGTGAGATATTCAAGAGCGGAGAAGATGATTTACACTCTGATCATATCATCACAGCGACTTCGTCCATACTTCCAAGCACACTCTATTATCATCTTGATAAATCAACTGTTAAAGGCAATTTTACACCGACCTGATATGTCAGGTCGAATGGCAAAGTGGATAATATAGTTCGACGAATTTGATATATAATATCGTCTATGTCCATTAATGAAGGCACAAATTTTAGCCGACTTCATCATTGAATGTACAATACTAGATAATAAAACTGAGGATGAAGCTAACAACAAAATGAAGTAGGCTGCGACTTCCGAATCCGACTTAACGTCGGTATGGGTGCTACATATTGATGGAGCATCTAATGCATAGGACAACGGGGCCGGTCTCATCCTCACCAATTTTGAAGGGTTATTACTGAATATGCTCTTCGATTCAACTTTAAAGCTTCAAATAACCAAGCTGAGTATGAAGCACTCTTAGCCAGCTTAAAAATTACTAAGGAGCTTGATATCGACAGCCAGAAGATCTTCACCAACTCACAACTGATTGCTGGATAGTTAAGGGTGAGTTTGAAATCTGAGACCCTATTATGATGAAGTATCTTCAGAAGGTGAAAGATCTTACCTCAGTTCTAAAATATTTTAAGATCTTTTACATCCCAAGGATAGAAAATATTCGAGCCGACGCACTTTATGACTCGCAACCACTTCTTTCAACTCGTTGGATCGGACATTCGTTGAATATCTTGAACAGTCGATTATCGATAAAGTTGAGAAAGTGCTACAAATCATTGATGAACCAAGCTGGATGGATCCGATTGTCCAGTACTTGACTGATGAAACTCTCCCTACGGGTCCCTCAGAAGCCAAACGACTCAGATGGACGACCTCATAATATATTTTAATGAATGATTAGTTATATAAGAGGTCATTCTCTTTTCTCTTACTGAAGTGTTTGAAACCAACAGATACCGATTATGCACTCAAAGAAGTTCACAAAGGGATCTGTGAAAATCACTTAAAGGGCAAATCTTTAGCTTATAAAGTCCTACGATAAAGATATTATTGGCCTACCATGAAGAAAGGTGCAGCTGAACTTGTCCGAAGATGTAAACCATGTCAGAAATATGCAAATATACAACACCAACCGACAAGTCTGTTGACATTAATTATTGCACCATGGCCTTCGCATAATGAGGGATTGACATACTTGGTCTTTTCCTTCCTACATCTGGTCAGAGAAAGTTCATAGTAGTCGCCATTGATTTTTTCACCAAGTGGATGGAAGCTGAACCTCTAACACAAATCACTGAATGTAAAATAAAAAATTTCATTCAAAAATTAGACATACGCAGATTCGGTCTACCACACACCATCATCACTGAAAATGGTTGGCAATTCAACAATCAAAATTTCAAAAAGTTTTGTACAAAATTTCATATTACGCACAAACTCACATCAGTCGGCCATCCATAAATCCAACGGAGAGATGGAGGTAACCAACCAAATAATTCTGCATGGACTCAAAATTTGACTGAATGAACCTAAAGACCTCTGGATAGAAGAACTATATCCAATTTTATGGACATACCGAACGACTTCTCACATATCAATGGGAGAATCGTCATTTAATCTAGCTTATGGAACAGAAGTGATGATCTCACTTGAGATCGGATTACCATCAGCAAGGATAGAGCAATACAGTGAATCGAGCAACTCAGAATATCGGAGAGTCGATTTAGATCTACTTTCAGAAGTCCGACAGCAAGCTCAAGATCGGATGGCAGCCTATCGGCAAAGGATAGCCCAGTATTATAATGCAAAAGTTAAACTGAAGGTCTTCCATTCTGGAGATCTGGTCCTAAGAAAAGTAGAAGTCTCAAAATCTGTTGACCAGAAAAAGTTATCTCCAAACTAAGAAGGATCTTATCGGATAACCGAAATACTTAGACCGGATGCATATCAGCTAGAAACTCTAGAGGGAGTAACCATCCCCCGAACATGAAATACTAACAACTTGAAAATATATTATCAATAAAGTTATCCGTATGTACATTATTCAGAATGAAACATTGAATTTCAAAATCATAAGTTTCAGTAAACTACAAAGAGATAATAGACAGACAGATGGACGGTCAATTTCTTTCGACTATATTTCAGTTTTTTACTATAAAAATCAATATATCAACTATATTTCAACTTTCACTATAAAAGTCAAAATACCGACTGTATCTCGGTACCGAACATATCTCGGCTTTTCACTGTAAAAGTCGATCCTAGTCGAACGACTATTATGCCGACTTAGTCTTAACTAAGTAAAATGCTATGCCAATATGATCCAGGTCAAATTAAAATTATACCGACTCAACTAAGGTGGTCGAAGGATATTCGGCTTGCCACCGATTATCAAATAACCTAATGTACTAAACTCGACTAAGGTCGGATGAAGGATATTCGATTTATTATCGCTTAACCTAATACTTAAGTACATCAATAGATGTTCGATTAATGAATAAATCTTATAATTACTGTTGGTGCAAAAATCTGCCTGCGCCGGAGAAGCTGAAGTCGAGGGAGTCGCGGTCGCCGCCGGACTGCAAAAGAAGTCTAAACCGGAGATGGGGTTGCTCCAGCAAGACCCTCCGACGCTCAAGTCAATTCTCTACCTCAACAAGAATGGAGTGCTCGAACGAAATTTTAGTAGAGTTTTGGGATAGAAAATAAAGCTTAGAGAATAACGTATCTGGGATCCCCCTTTTATAGGTGGAGGGAGCAACAGACTGATAGCGATGTTTGTAATCGTCTGGCAGTGGGCTGCCCATGGTCAGGAGAAGTTTGTTGCGAAGAGTAGTGGAGTGGAATCGTGGCTATCACCGGGACATGCCACGTGGAGTCTGTCGCGGGGAGTGGGGCGGCGTCCGTTGTCGCGACTTGCCAGAGGATGGAGGAATCGTACGGTATCCATCGCAGAAAGTGGAGCAGGATCATAGCCATTATTGTGGTCTGCTAGGGAGTGATGGAGCCGCGCGGAATCCGTCGCAGGAAGTGGAGCAGAGTCGTGGCCGTTACTGCGGCCCGCTAGGGAGTGATGGAGCCGCGCGGGATCCGTCGCAGGAAGTGAAGCAGGATCATGGCCATTATTGTGATCTGTCAGGGAGTGATGGAGCCGCAGAATCGTCGCAGAAGTGGAGCAGAGTCGTGGCCGTTACTGCGGCCCGCCAGGGAGTGATGGAGCCGCATGGGATCCGTCGCAGGAAGTGGAGCAGAGTCGTGGCCGTTGTCGAAGTCTTCCTTCAGTCGAAGTCGGGGACGAGGTCGATTCCCGTGGGAGTCGGACGGAGTCTTCCCGCAGCTGGAGTCGAGACGAGATATGGCTTCCGTAGGAGTCCGGGCGAAGTCTACCTGCAATCAAAGTCAGGGGGAAGTCCAGCTCCCGTAGGAGTTCGGGCAGAGTCTACCTACAATTGGAGTTGAGGGCGAAGTCCGGCTCCCGTAGGAGTCCGGACGAAGTCTGCCTGCAGCCGAGTCGGGGACGAGGTCGGCTCCCGTAGGAGTTCGGGCAGAGTCTACCTGCAATTGGAGTTGAGGGCGAAGTCCGGCTCCATGGGAGTCCGGAGAAGTCTACCTGCAATTGGAGTCGTGGGCGGAGTCCGGCTCCCGTAGGAGTCCGGGCGAAGTCTGCCTGCAGCGGAGTCGGGGAGAGTCCGGCTCCCGTAGGAGTCCGGGCGGAGTCTTCTGCAGCCGGATTGGGGGCGAAGTCGGCTCCGTAGGAGTCCGAACGAAGTCTACCTGCAATTGGAGTCGTGGGCGGAGTCCGGCTCCCGTAGGAGTCCGGGCGAAGTTTGCCTGCAGCCGGAGTCGGGGACGAGGTCCGGCTCCGTAGGAGTCCGGGCAGAGTCTTCCTGCAACTAGAGTTGGGGTCGAGGTCCGGCTCCCGTAGGAGTCCGGGCGGAGTCTTCCTGCAGCCGGAGTTGGAGGCGAAGTCTGGCTCCCGTAGGAGTCCGAACGAAGTCTACCTGCAATGGAGTCGTGGACAGAGTCCGGCTCCCGTAGGAGTCCGGGCGAAGTTTGCCTGCAGCCGGAGTCGGGGACGAGGTCCGGCTCCCGTAGGAGTCCGGACGAAGTCTAGAAGATGGTCGATCATCGTGAAAATTTGGGTGGAGTCCGTCCGTCGCAAAGAATCCGGTCGACGCTGGTGGGGGCTTATCCGTCAGCAAAACTTGGGAGTGTTGCGGGGCTCGCCGCCCGGGAGGTTTGAAGAGACGTTGTCGGAGGTCGGAAGTCGGTTGGATCCCCGGAGGGTCACTCTGTCACGAACTTCGACTGGGAGGTATTTTATACCCAATAATTACTATCAGATGTTTGACTTGCCGATCGATATTCGATAATTAAAAAATAATTCTATGATATTACATATATACAAAGAAAGAGAGTCTATACTTGAAAAATTTTTCATTCATTCATTGAAAAGAAAGTTGCAAAATTAGACCAAAATCTGATTACAAAATTTTTTGAGTACAAAAAGAAAAAAAAAATTACATCGATCATCAGTCACCATCTCATTTCTTTGCTTCGGTGTAGCATCGGAGATTTGAATAATTTCTGATGCTGTCAGTGCTCCATCTTCAATCGGTGCAGTTTTTCAGCAGCTCTATTTTTTGAGACGGAAGATGATGCTGCTTAAGTCAAGATTTAGATATAACTTTTTGATTGCATCTCAACCGTCCTCGTACCCAACGCAGTAAGAGGCGAATCTGCCTTCAAGAATCTCTTTCTTGAACTCTTCTGAATTCTTAAAGTTCTCGATGGCATGATTCAGAATCTCCTTTGCCGACTCTGCTTCCGCTCTCGCCAGCTCTGCGTCAGCTCTTGCGAAAGCCGATTCATCATCGGCCAGTGCCAACCTTTCCAAGGTGGTCCGATGTCTTCCACGTTCGGCTTCGAGTTTGTTGATGCACCCATTCCTCTCCCTTCGAAGCCGATGGATAGAATGCTTCTTGCTCTTGATCCTCAACTCAAGAGACAAGATGCCTTGACGAACTGACTCAAGTTCAGCTCAGAAGAAGATCGAGACAGGAGATTTCCTCCTGAAGCTTCGTCTCCCGCTCGGTCGCCATCTGCAGTTGTTCAAAGGCAACCGCCTTCTCATATTGACGGCCGTCACTTTGTCCATCCATGTCCGACGAAAGTAGGAACTTTTTAGTAGTCGACCTCTAAGTCGAATATGTCATGTGCCAACTGCAAGCAGAAGATAAGTCAGATCAGATAAAAAAAAAGGTACGAAAAAAAATTTATCCCGAGTATCAACGGGTAAAAAGAGGAAAACATCTCGACGACAGTTCTGTTCTTTCTGTTCTCCCGATCAATCGGGAGAAAAGCAGCTTCGATGAGCGCTTAGCCAAGGCCGACTCATCCTCAGAAACTCTAATGTCAAAATAAACAGTGTGACCCATCGATGATCCATCGTTTGCCGAATCACTGACGTCTTTCCCCGATCTTCTGTTGGCAGCCCCACACTTGAAAATGCGGAGAAATTAGAGCTCGACTGCACCAGGGAGGGTTCCACTGGAGGAACCACCAGCATAGCCGTTGATTGTTCCAGCTTGATCATGACTTCTGCCTCGGTCCGAACATCAGTTGGTGGAGCTGTCGATGGTGCTACGACAGCTCCGTCTTCTTCTGCCACCCCACCCTCAACGGACGACACTTCAAAAAGCCTGTCGGGTCCGATAACGCCAAAACTGGCTCAGAACTGACGCCGACAGAACATCAAATTTTCTTGCCTGACCCTTCTTCGATGGTCATGAGGGTCTAGCCTCAAATACTGTCCTTTTCTTGACAGCATGCTGATGAATATCGACGGTCGATACTCACACCGTCGGCTGCATAGCTGCAATCAGAGCAAAAAGTTAGACAGTTCAGAAATAAAAAAATAAAAATGGAAGTGATCGACTAGGCTATACCTAAGATGGTGATTGAACTAAGCCGGCATCGAAGAGAGCTTGTTCGGTCATCAGCTCTCTTTGCGGCGATACTGCCATATCTTTCAGCTGGTGGAAATCCTTTCGATTATCAACCTTCACCCGACTATTCTGTTGGGGCGGTCCTTGGATCAGCCCAACATGAAAAAAACCCAAGGAAGAGAAGAAGAAACCAAAAAAAATAGTTCTTTCATCCATGAATGGACGATGGAAGATCAGTGATGAAGGAAAGGTCTTTTCTTAGGTTGAAGAATCACCAACCCTTGATCTTAGGATGGAGATGGAGAACAAAAAAGGTACGAAAAAGAGAAAGATGAGGCTCGATCGGTATTAGCTGACACAACAAAGTAAAGCTAATTATAAGTCGGACTGAGTTCAATGCCAGCTGAGCGAGGCAAAGACCATAATAGTCAAGCAAATTCTGGACAAACTCTAGAATCAGAAATCGAAAACCCACTTGAAGGTCTTCAACATAGAAAGCAACCGGACCCGAAGGAGGGGAGTTCATCCAACCATCGGCACCAGGTGCAAAGAGTTGATACTACTCTGGGATATGATACTGCTCCCGGAGTCGTTCAATATTGAGTTCAGATAGTGAAGAAGTCTCCACTTCTGGACCCGATGGGGAGTCATCGATCGGATTCATCGATCGACTATTTCGAGAAGAAGAAGCCCTAGTCATGGAAAAGAAAAACTAGAGAGAACCAAAAAGGAGATGGACCCAAGAAAGACAAGAACACTTGACCTGAAAATCGAAAAAGAATGCGAAGAAGGGATCTTGGAGTTCTCTGGTACTAGGGCGACCTTCCGACAGAGTTTCTACACCAGAGGATGAAGACAAAATGTAAAGTAAAAGTTCGATCGAAAGCGACCATATATATATAGGATTCCTCAATGATCAGGATGGAAGCGGTCAAATCAGAGTCTTATCATATGACGATATATGGCAACATCCGGATCGATCATTAGTCGGACGGTTTGATGCACCTCCTCCTGATCGTGCCACCTCACCATCATTCGCGTGAACAGCTCTGATCCAATGATGTTCGGACATGTGGTCAAAATTTACTAGTCAGAATCATATCGTCTGACGTCGAATTATTTTTCTGAAATGACATCCGGTACCGAATTGTCCTGTCGAAGTGACAGTCCAATAATGATTCTGTAGCTATCGAAATGATAAAATAACTGAAGAACTCTTGACTAGCAGTCAAGTCGGGGCTCGAGGCAGCACGTGACAACTCCTTCATCCAATGTGATAGACCACGTGATAATATACACGTCGAATCATCTTGAACTTGAGAGTGGGGGGCAATTGTTGGGACAAGTCAACTGACCCTGATTCCAACTCTGCATCGGCCGTATGAACACATTACACTGACGCACAATTGATTCACCGACCGATAGTTGGCTACTATTAACCATCAGCTAACAATTTGATTAACTCCTAATCGAAGACTATCGGCATATTAGAGTTACCAGCCGATATACATTCGGATCTTCTACCGACTTATCAGTATTACCGACATACAGTTGGCCTATTTGCTCAACATATCCTAACATTATGAACGGCTATCGACTACGTATTACGGTCATTAATAGGAATAAACAGCCCACTAACTTCACGATTATGGTCCGATAATTTAGCGCCATAAAAAGCAGGACCACGTACTCGACGGTTACATCAGAATCATCTATAAAAGGGAAGGTAAACGAGTAGCATGGGTAAGACAATTTTGGGCCAAGATCCTGTCACTCTCAACATTCTTATTAGCTGTTTACCAACTCCCTCTCTGACTTAAGCATCGGAGGATTTCGTCGGACACAATTTCGATCTGGGAGGATTTGTCTTATAGGTGCTTTTCACCGATGACAGACGACAGGGAGTTGGCCACAATAATCGGATCCTTTGATGCTTAAGTCGATTTTTTCGTAAAAGATGATAAAAAAGAATAAAGAGCTTAGTAGCATCGGCATTTGGGATCTTTCCAATTGTTAGACAATTCATAGCTTTTCCAAGGAGCTCATCTTCTATTTGTAACTACAATACCCTAAATATTTTGTGAATTGTATCTTAACAGTTTGGAGTAATATATAATTGTAATTGTTTGGGATTACACTGTAATCAATTGAAAATTCGATATAAGCATCTAAGATTATTATGATGATGTTCATTTCTGGCTTGAAGGAGAGAATCCTTTTCCGTACAGGATGAAAAAATCGTTAACTGAAGTGAGAGGATCTAGATGGATATGAGATAGATGTTGAGTTGAAAAATTGCTCGAGCTGTGAGACTTCAACTTAAAAGGCCTTCTAGTCTGCTTCTTTAGCTCTTCACTTGTTGCCATTAGCTTGATTTGGCCATGCGAAGCATCATATTAGCTTTGAGTTGGACCAATTGGATCATAACACGTCATTGAACCCGTCTTCCACTATAATAAGATCCGTTCAGATCTATTATTACACAAACATATACTTTTCTACCTGAATATATAGTATTTAAATGTTCTTATATGTGAAATAAAGGTCATGAACATTCACCGTACTTCCACCACATGATTGATGGGCCTTATTGAAAAATCAAAGGTCTTAAAGAATTCCTCACGTTCTTGACACAAATAAAATAGCATAATAGGCAAAGTGACTTGAAGAACATAGATGATGAGAATGGATCCCGGTCAAAGGAGTACCCATGATCACGCAGAGCACGCTTTTTATTTGTTGCATGCTTATTTTTCTTTAACATACAAAAATTGTAGTTCCAACCATCCTTTATTTTGTGCCATGTCATGTTTTATTTTGGATACGGGCTACATCCTCGTGTCTTGCAATAGAGCTTTAGATGCCCTGCAATAAATTAAATTTATTTTATTTTATCTGGTTATGTAGTTGATAACTTGATTTTTTTTTTTTTTTCATAAATAGTTGATAACTTGATTACCATCTGAAAATTGACAATCAATTTAGTTGTGTCTGAAATCACCAACAAAACAAGAGGGAGAGGGAGGGGATCAGATTCAGAGAGCTACAAGATGATGATGATGATTCTGTATGAATTATATATTTTATTTTTAAAAATTAATTTTGTGTTTAGCCATTGATAAAATATTTGCATCATTTAATGATAATTGAACAATCAATTATCATGCATATAGGATGAGCATTCCCAATCTCATCATATGTAATTAACAATAGAACAACAAGGTGCCAAATGAGTTCCTAGCGGACAATACTTATAAATTTATTGCCGGCAAACATTTTTTGTTTAGTATATATTTAGAGTCTGACTTGTATTTATTGCTAGCAACATGAAAGTCTTACATTTTATTTTTGAGATTTTGATTGACACTGGAGCTGACAAAATATGATCAAACCGTCAATCCAATTCGTATTCGATCCGTCATAAACAGATTTGGATTTACGCTAAACAGATTCGAATCATAAACGAATCGATCTGTTTAACTTATTTAATAATTAAATTGGATATAGATTTTAGATATCTGATCCGTTTAATCTGTTTAATCCGTTTAATATTTAGATTTGACTGAGTCAGATAATCCATTTAATCTGTTTAACTTATTTCTGATCCATTTAATCCGATCTGTTTAATCTGTTTAATCCATTTAAGATCCGTTTAATCTGTTTAAAACCTGTTTAATCTGTTTCTGATCCATTTAACTTGATCTGTTTAATCTGTTTAATCCATTTAATCTAATTTAATTTATTTAATAAATAAATTAAATAGATCGAATTAGATAATTTATTTAATAAATAAATTAAATTTAAATTTAAAATTTTGATCTATTTAATAAATAAATCAAATTTTAATTGATCATTTTTTGATCCGACGTATTTATGGCTTGATCCACCTATAATTGATTCGACCCATTTGCCACTCCTAATCGAGACACACGAGTCTGTGCGGATCGTAGACAAACAAAGGGGTGTCTCTTCCGCATGGTAACCCATCATCCTTTTTATCTGGAGTCGGCATCGTCTTCGCAAAGAACACCGACTTGACGTGATACGATTCTCACCGGTGCGGCCTCTTTACCCTCCAGAAACCTTCTACTCTCCCGTCTTTGCCACATCCCCAAATCCATCCACCAGAGTTTTCTCATTCGCCGCTCGCGGACATGGAGACCTCTCCCGCAAACCGACTCCCGGAAGCGGACTCGTTGCCAGACGGCTTCGTCGAGAGCTCCGCCGAGGCCCCGGCGGCGCCGGAGTATAAGGACGCGTCGCCGGATCTTGGTCCCTCCGGCGAGCAGGGAGACGGATCTTCGCTCTCCGGCGCGGCCAAGACCCTAAATATCGACAGCGTAGCGGATGGGCTGGGAAAGTGGACAACATCCACTGATATATCGTTACAGAAAGAGATGGGAGTGGAAGATAGGATCTCGATGCCTAAACCAGGCAATGATCCCTTGGAGAAGACGAAGGAGATGAACGAGATCTCGGTGGCATCGTCTGCAGAAGAAAGCCCAGGGGACTGCCAGTCTTCTGAAGAAGGTTTTAAATTTTACCCTGCATCTGATTTTCTTGAGTAGCAAAGTGACTGGTGAAAGAAATAGATCATCATTTTTATCCGTCTAGGGTTCTAAGATAAGTTTTTTTAGCATTTTCTTGAAACGAAGTAGGTAAATTACGTGAAGTCATCATTCTTTCTGTTGGACAACGAACGGGCCCTGAGATTCGTTCTAGAAAGCTTGCTATACCTAAGAAGTTCTCTCAAAATGAAAGCCCCTTCTGTTTGGTCTTCCTTCCTGATATTGAGATTATCTGATCTAAAAATGATTTGTATTTGCGAACCCCTCCTTGTTGAAGGGAGAAAGCTGCCAGGTTTTTTGAAGGATCCTAAAGCAATGCTTATACAAGGTAAAAGGAATTTAATAGGAAAAAATGAGTTCCCAAGGAAAAGCTAAGGTCAAGTGATTTAATGGACATAGGAATACTGATTTTTATGTTTTATTCATCTTATCTTTTTTTTTTCTTTTTTTTTTTTTTTAAAGAAAACAAAGCATAGGAAGAGAGAGGTAATAATTTCAAGAGATTGTGGCTACTGGCAATATTTTGAGGAAGTGGTGGAAGTTTGTAGGGAGTGCGGAGAATTATTTTATAAATGTTTTAGTGAGGGATTTGGTGGCGGCCTAAAGATAAAGGGAGCTTAACAATCTGGATCCATTTAGAGTATACAGAAACATGATAAGAAAAGTTAAAGGTGCTATCTTTTTTGAACGAAGATATGTAGGGATAAGTATGAAAAAGAGAAAAAAAGAAGAAAAGAGAACTAAGGAAAGAACAGCTGCATGGATTGAATAATTAGTCTGTGTGGTAGTTGCCTTTTGATCATTGTTTGTTTCTGATAAATATCGGTTGTTTCATATTAGGATAATAAATATGGGCCCTTGTTCAAGTAACACACTGACTAAGATAACATGCATATTAATATCAAAATGTCATTCTATTTTTATATGTTGTAAGAAAGTGCTAGTAAATTCAAATTCAAAGGAAAGAGTGAAAAAGTTAACCGAAATTGGGAACACAGGTAATGGGAAATTTAAATGTGTCTACCATGGCCAATTGGAAAATTCATTTATAATACTTTTACAGTTGCACAAATAAATGTTTTACGAAGGCATTTATAAATATGAAAGGTCATGGATGTTTGAGCAAATAATAAACAAGCTGCTTTAAGAACGTACTTCATAGAGACATCAGTTTTAGCCCAACAATATTACTCTTATAGAAAATATTGTGGTTCTTGGTCAAAAAAGAAAAGAAAGGAAAAGAAAAGAAAAGCAAAGAAAGGAAAACCAAAGACTTGCATATTAGGCTGCATTGGTGATTGGTATGTGACGTTTCTTATTTTTGAGTAGTACCTAGGGGAATGTGCTGCTCTACATCTCTAGCCTCTGAGTGTTGAAGAAGCCAATGAATCTTAGCTAATGATTCATTAAATTCATAGAAACTTACATTGAGCCATCAGCTATATTGATTCTTGTGTTTTCTTTTCCATGGTTTGTGCAAATGCTAAAGGGTGCTTGGAGTTACACACCACAAATTTGAAGGAGAGGTGCTCCATAGAATATGCTGATAGTTTAAAACATCAAAAGGTATTTGCTAATGTTGTTCTTCTCTTGATGTGTTATGCTTAAATCAATTCTGCAATGCCGAGGAATAAAAATTAGTTGGAGATTGTCATGCACCAACGTACCTTTACCATGTTTCTTCCTATAGCATAGACAATTTAATGAAATCATCATCCATAGGTCTGGTTTAGCACTGGTTTTACAACACCAGAATGACACTTTTAATGATGTTTACAATGGTGATAAAATGCAATATGCTTGCAATACTGGCTGTAGCAATTGTATATTTGTGTTACCTTGATTTTGCTATAATATATTTTCTTCTTCCTTTTCCTTTTTTCATGGAAGGGGCAGTATTTCCCTTGTCACCTTGTTTCAGTGAACTGGTTGTTGCCTATGCCTTCTCTCTGTGTTGCCTAGGTATTTTGGCTTCTTTTTTTCTTCCAGCAGTTTTTTGGTCTATTTCAGCATTTGAATTATAGGCTAATATCATGATGTACTACCTTCTTTCTCTCATAAATTTTTATCCTTCCCAGGAGGACATAAGAATTACATGAATCAGTTTGTTGGGTCAAAGCAACAAATCCTTTTATATATGTAAACTGTGGGTTCATGACATAGAAAATTGGTTATCTGCTTTTGGTATTTTATCTTGTTTCTTTTTAAGCACTTTCAGCACTTGAATTGCAGAGTGACATCACTTTGTACCTCATGGTCTTTTCAGGAAAATGCTGAAACAAAACGTAAAGCTGTAAAGCGTGGCATAAAGTCAGAAAAAGACCTATTAGAGTTTACTTTGAATTATCAGAAAGTTATAGCAGAAAGAGACGCAGGCAAGTATCAAATATTACTTTATTAACTTTTGAGATATGAAATGAAGCATAGCTGAGCCCAAACTAGAAACATTTAATATGACCATAATTCATCTTCTGTCCCTCTGATGGTACCACACACCTATCACAAAATATAAATCACACTTATGACAATAACCTTTGTGCTTCTCATTTAAATGCTTGTTAAATCATCAGTTTATGACCCTTTCTGGTCATTTTTTTTAAAAAATAGTTCCTTTTTTTTGGGTACATAAAAAGAGTTCTTTTTGAATGTGTCTTAGTCGGCTTGAAGATATCATTCAGTATTGACCACCATTAGAGTCAGAATTCCCAATCCTGGATTCTGAATGTATTGGTTCTCTGTGAAAGTTGGAATCCTAAAGAATGCCAGATTTAAATTCCTTCTTGGTCCCATGTTTATCTGCCTGTTCTCTGATGTTTTTTCATTCCTGCTTTTAGTTATTTTAAGTAGAAAAGCTCATTGAATAAGCAGCAAAGCCTCTATCTCCTGCAAGTACATTTTTATTCTAATTATGTTACATCTGATTTCTTGTGTTCAATTTACTTGCATCTTGAAGCTGTTGCTGTTCGAGAAAGGCTTGAGTCACTTTGTCGAGAGCTGCAGCGTCAGAATAAGATGCTCATGGTACATTCTGCAATTCAAAGACACAATCAGAACATAATGGCATATTTTCTAATATGCTTTTCAACTATGTTTATACTTGCTTTACTTCTTTGCAGGATGAATGCCGAAGAGTATCAACTGAGGGACAGAATATGAGACTAGACTTGTCTACAAAATTTAATGATGCAATCAAGGTATGCTTATACCATACAATAGTCATAACTACATAGTTTATGCTTACCTCATTAAAAAAAAATAATACAGGTTGCATGAACATCAAGAATCTTTCTGAGGTGCTTTGTTTTGAAAAAGGAAAATAATAATATTAGCTACACAAAATGAACTCGGTAATGAAAATTTTGATATTCAAACGGTGACTTATGGGATACCAAAACACGGCAAAAGCATGTTGCTACTGTATTTGCAAGCAGTACTTAAACAATATGGAGTTATTGATGTAAAATAGCTAAGCAACTTCAGTAAGTTATCCTATGACTAGGTGGTATGGTAAATCAAACAAGAACAACAAAATCGTAAAGGAGAAAGAGGATCTCATTTGTAAAGCACAAACAGAGAGAAGATGGAGGACTATATGAAGGGATAAGTTCTGCATCCAAAAACTGATCATACTTGAATGTGTATGACTGACCTTCTCCAAGACCCTGAATCAAGATATTGGCCCTATATCTTGTTACCAACAGCAAAACTCTTTCCAACATCCCTTTTGTAGATCTAGCCTTTTTTTCAATATTAGACTGTTGGGACCTCTTCCATAGGTTCACAAATAGCTTGTCGGGTCTCTGCCAAGTCAAGATCCCAATAGAGGTTTGTGGAAAAGGAGCCACCTTCTGAATCAGTTCCTATTTATCTATACAACATGACACCCCTTGTGCATGTTCTAAACAAACTCAACCACATCTTTGCTCCAAATCAACTGCTAGGTGCAAGCATCCTTCCGAAGGTCATGGATCAACATCATATTCAAACCCACCACACACACACAAATAGAATGGAATTTAAGTCACATAAAAAACAATCAGTTTCTTTCAGACTTCAAGAGTCTAAATTTTAACATACCTATGTATGAAAGCTGCTTCATTGATATACTTTGTCCCCCTATATTAGCCTTAAATTGCGAGCAAAGTCTGATTATGGGTTACTAATTCCTCATGAAGGTTATTACTCAATCTCCTTTTCTAGTTACCTAAATTTCTGCAGAATTGGGGGCCTAGCTTTCAGTATTTTTTATTGATTGATAACTTCCAATGTCTTCCTTGGTGGCAAAGCATCTTGTGCATGTACCTATGGAAAAATATTTTGTGCACATGCAAGATATTAGGCAGAATAATGAAGAAAAAGGGTTAAGATTTTTATTTAAAAATTGAGTGTTTCAGGATCGGGACATTGTGATAAAGCCCAGCAAGGCCATTTATGCAAGTCTTGTGCATTGTCGAAGGAACCACGAGCATACCTTTTAACCGATGTATTTATACTGAGATCCGTGATTGTGCATTTTAAGAGAAAAGGAAAGCAACCTAGATGTCCTCATTAGTGCTAATGTATTTTTAGACACCAGTTAAAAAAAAAAAGAAGAACAAAAAAAAAGGAACATTAGCAAGTAGAATTTTCAGGTATTTTCAGCACTGTGCTTGTTACAGGGGACAGAATTTTCTTTCCATGATACTTGAATGTTCGATCCGCTGGATGAGTTCAGCTTCCAGACTGTTAAGGAAGTGTATTCTAAGTGTTTTCCATGTAATCAAGTTTTTGTCATCTTTTACTTTCAACTTCATTATTGTTGTTGTTTGCTCTCTCTCTCTCTCTCTCTCTCTCTCTCTCTCTCTGTGTTCTTGGGGGACAGGGGGGTTGCAAGTTTTGGTCTTATTAGATCCATTTTGAGCTTTTGTTGGTGTATTATTTGACATCATTTTTACTAGTAGACCAGTATTCTGCTAAATTTCTTGCTTCACTTCAGCAACATCACTGGCAATGTGTTGTTTAATGAAGAACAACATAGATGATACTGGTCAATTAACAGTCTGTCTTCCTTTGTTTATTGCAACATTACTTGAGGAAAAGCATACATAAAATTCACTAGGTATCTCCATGTACTGATTATAAACTCATCAGCTTCATGTTGACTGTTTGCCTTGCCATATGCCTTAAACCCATTTTCAAGTTTTTCATATTGTTTGCTTTGCATTTGCATTGTTCTTGAGCTTTCTTATTGTTTCTCTGGTTTCTAGCAACTAATATTTCAATAGTGATCTCTGCATTATCTTACAGGATGTAAGCATTAAGCTTGAGGAGCAGAAAGATGAATGCCTTTCTCAACTCAGGGAGAATGAGATGTAAGGTGTTATTTATAGACGACAAAGTATGTTTAGATTGAATACTTAGCAGCAAATATATGTTTTCATAGTTACATCTTAAATTTATGCTTTTGGAGAGTATTCTTATCATCTTGTTTTGGCTAAGCATGAATTTTTTTGGTTAGAAATAAGCAATTCTTGGCCTGCTTCTAAAGAATTGCTTTTCTTGGACACAGTCATTCCTTTTTTCTCAGTATGTTTTCTATAGATTTATTAGTCACCTCTGTGAAGTGGATAATACTTGTTGATCATTAATAGAAGCTTTACCATATACAATATACAAAGCAACAGAAAATTGGTTAATTTGATGGGTGGAACAAGATAGCCTTCAGAACATCTATTAAAAGAATGATCTGAGAATTACAAAATTTGATGTCATTGTGAAGGACCTTGGACCAAAGTCTGTTATTAGATTATAATTTGACATGTTTTTATTGATGTAAAAGTTTTGCTCTGTGTCTGCCCGTGTCAAAATAATTGATGATTTTGGAGATTCTTTCTCACTTGTTCATTCATCTCAAGTCATGGTCTGTGGTTTTTGGTTGGTAGATTGTAATCGTTTCAGGATTAATATTAGCCAAGATTCATCATGGAAAACATGCTGATTTTTCTTTTTAAAAAACAAGAATTTGCATGTTCCAAGCTGAAATTGAAGAAAACTCAACATTTCAGAGACATCAAACTTCCTAATTTTTTTTGCTAGGCTGACAATATTTGGAGTTGTATTCTCTGTTTTTCTTTCTTTAATCACTCTTCTATCATTACTCAATGCTATACATTTGACAGTTTCGTATCCAGTGCAGTCATAATGAGTATGAAATATGCTTTTCCCAGCAGCAAACATCTTTCTTTCTTGAACAAATTATGCTTCTGTCGTGATAGTATATTTCATGTGACTTTTTAATCTCCATGGTTTTTGCTACTTTGGAATTTTTTTCCTGATGTTATTTGTTTTCAAGAAATTTTAATGTCTTCTTTTCCCCCTATATTTCCTTCATTTAGGCTTTCATTATATTTCTCATGTTTCCTTCTGTACCACACTAAGTTTTTTGAGATTCTCTTGTAGGCTGAGAAATAAGTTAAAGCAACTTGCAGACCAATATGCTCTCTCTGAACAACAGTTTGCCCAAAAAGTAAGATCTTCTATGATTCTTACCAATTTTTAACATGTTGATTATAAGGGTGACTAGTTTTAAAAAATCCATATGCAGTTGAAACAGAAAACACTGGAACTTCAGCTTGCTGATCTGAAAATTCAAAAACAACAAGAGAAGTCTGCTCAAGAACAGACCCAGATGCAATTGTATGCGGAACAAGTTGCGCAACTTATGGCCACTGAGAAGAGTTTGCGTTTACAGCTTGTGGCTGATGGAGAAAAATTTCAGCAATTTCAGGTACTTTTCCGTATGTAGGTTTGTTAATCTAAAGATTCTTCAGACAAGCCAAGTGCAAGGTCTATGGTTGTGTAAGAATTTTGAACTTTCTCCTTATTCACAATTTTTGACAATTTTTACATGAAGACACCATCTTGACTAGCTCTGCAGTACCCTATTATTGCATCATGTGGGTTTCCTCTTGGAAGTCATCCTTAATTCCTTGTTATTAGACATATCCATTTGGTATTCTTATTTCTATAGCACTGTCATATGGGCGAGGAATTTTTATGTTGCCCAAATTTCTAGACAAAAATTCAATTTTGTGTAAAGTTTGATGAATTGGCAAAAGGCTGCCAGTCACTGTCTAAGGTCATGAGCATCAAATAAGCACCACATACTGAATAATTGATGGGAGCTTGAGCACATCTGGATCCCACTTGTTCTGCATTAATTGATTAACTGGGAGGAGGAAACCCTAAGCACACCGGTTGAAGGATGTAACCTTTTTTTTTCCTTCTGAGAAAGATTCGGCCAAAGCCTGATCCCCTTCATCAAAAAAGAGGACGCAACTTATAAGAGCACCTTCCAGCCTGATTATCTTTATCTTGGAATTTGTACCATTTCCATCAGGCAACCAAATGTTTAGAATCTAAAACCACCAACTGCATCATTAATTCTCATGCTTGCCAGATAATCTGTCCTCTTTTTGCTCGGATGAAGCAAGAATAAAACTAATATTTAAATGTATACTGTCTCTTCAGGAGGCTTTGTCAAAAAGCAACGAGGTCTTCGAAGCATTTAAGCAGGAGATGGAAAAGGTATTTTTGCCTTTGAGTTGGGATTGGATATTTATATAAAGTAATGGACCCAAACTTTTTGAAGATATAATTTTATGTATATCTTCTCTCTTTTCCTCTCATATATATTAACTAAAATTGTTTCTTTGGTACTTCAATTAATCAGATGGCAAAGTTGATAAAGGAACTTAAGAAGGAAAATGATTTTTTAAAGAGCAAGTGTGAGAAGTCAGATATTGCCCTTGTGAAGCTTGTTGAGGAGGTAAGCTGAGCATTCATGTTAAAATTAATTGCTAGTTTTTTGGGTTATTTTTAACCCTCCAAATGTCGCTAGTCACTATGTTACTGAGAATCCAATGATGATAGGTATTTTCCATGCAGAAAATTTGGTCCATTTTTTCCTCGTTCCCAAGTCCATAAGACATGAAATATTGTTGGTTTTGTCATCTTCTTACATTGACTATAGTGTATCTGCTGTTTTTGTTGCTGGTCATATGCTGCCAGTAACAAAGTAAATTTGTAAATAGAAAAATGGTCAAAGCTTGTCTTTTTGATGGAGGATTACCTAAACTTCAGGTCTTTAAGTTGTTTAATGGCAAGTGGTCTCCTTTTTATGATTAATAGTTTCGTTTTGTTGTGCCAGCTATTATAATAGGCACAGAAACCATCCATAGTCCTGGCCCTTAAAAATGACTTCAGAATGGTTATCTTCGCACTTCCTCCACCTCGAAACTTTATGCTTTGCCTGCTTTTACATTTTAATTGCAATGCTTCATTTGCCTGTGCATTTTCTGACTTTCTGCTCACTTTAAAGACATTGCAGATGGTTTTACACTTTTTTTTTTTATGGTACTAAGACAGATCCCACTTTCCTTGGATGCCAGATACGTATGTTTTTATGTTTTTTTCTTGTTTTAATACTTAATAATCTGTTTGTCTTCCCTCCACAGATACCTGGATCCTATGCATAATTTTGCTTACAGGTGGGCATAGATATATATGGTACCCTTTTAACTAGTCACACCACTGTTACAGTATGGAGGCTAATATTGATATCTAAAGCAAGTATCCATAAAGAAGTGGTAAAAATAATGAGATACAACACAATGATGAAATTTGATCATGCTCTAGATAAATAATATGTACTTGGAGGAAATTACAAGGTATAAGCTTTCTCTCATATATTTATGGCCAGATCGAACATATGATATCCTGCCAGAATAGCCAGGCAACTTCCTTTATTGCTTCTCAGAGTCCAGTTGTCAAGTATTTGTGCCCTCTTATGAAATATTTTCTCACTTGTATCTGTATCTAACCTATTCATTCAGAAGATAATATCTCAAAACTTTTTCTCATTGAATTTATGAAGAATAAATAAGTGGAACATAAAAAATATATGCTTGAATCTTGATGCATATTTCTACAGGTGGAGAACAGAATTTAAAGAGGGGTGGTACATAATTTGACGGTTAGGCAAATCTCACAAGTCGTTTTATTAGATTATGGAAACAGTTACTCTTCTAGTTTAAACATGGAAGCTTATGTTGGTATGGCAAATATTGACTGTCTCTAACACAGACACAGAATGTTAATCTGAGCAATGTGATAGAACTCAGTGAAAATCCTGGTGTCAAAATAAAACCCACCAGTCCAAATGTATTCGTAAGGCACAGCCCTCACTTCACCTATTTTGGGTTGTCCTTCATGAACAAAGTATAGATGTGATGGCTGCATTTGTTTTCTTTTCTTTACAAGAAAGTACAAGTCACATTTTCCAGCCATTTTCGTTTAGAAAATCATATGATTCGAAGTTGAGAATTTTCATGAGAGTGGGTTTTGTTGCCAAACACAAGGAGTTTAGTATGAAGTTGAAAGTTACAGAAGTAGAATCTATTTTATTTTTAAATCTTTTAAATCCATTTTAACATCAAGTGTTTTTGTCCTGCTAAGGAAACTGTGAAATTTGTCTTATAGTTTGCCCCTCACATTTAGTTTGTTTTCGAAGGTTCTAAGACTATTGCATGCAGCAATTTTTCCCCTCCCCTTTGACAAAGGACAATCTTAGTAATTCTACTCTCCTTTTTCATCTTCAAGCGCGAACTTATGAAGAAACAGCTAGAAAAAGTGAAGAATCAGAAAGAGAAGCTCGAATCTTTGTGTCGATCCCTACAGGCAGAAAGGAAACAAAATTCAGTTGGCAGCAGCACAGATCCAGTTATTATGCAAGTGAAAGGAGCTTCAGCAAATGAAGATTCCCAAAGCTAATGGACTCGGGCAGTTCTCGCCAGCAAAAGGTTGCCTGAAATTTTAGATTATCAGTGTAAGAATATAAGCCTATAGAGCAAAAGACAGTATTCAAGGAGCTCTCACATTTCATTATGTATTGAGATTGTTTTGCAAATCGATTATATTATGGGGAAGATTTCTCAATGGGAAAAATGAGAGTGGATTTTTTTGGGACAGCCGCATTCATATAGTGAAATCTGCTTGATTTTTTTTTATATCACTGTTGACAGATGCAAAGCTGAACTTGGGTTCTATTAGCTCTTGTTGTTTCTTTTAAATTAATTCTGGTGTTCTCTCCTTACCCTGTCAGAAACTTGTTAGTTTGAAGGGTACCTTGTTGGCTTGACGATTCCCTTGATCAAGGGATGTTCTTTCACACCAGCTTTTGGGTTCATTAATTCTTTAAAATGGGCATAAAATAAGTTATGTATATCTGACTTCTTTGATATGGGCAATCTAGAGGAGTTTCAGTTCAGACCTTTTCCTCCTGTGGCCTCTCTCATGTAGTACGGGATTTGCTTCATTAATTCATATTTGCCTATCATCTTCAGTATAATCTTCTCTACCACCGAGCCGAAAGCATTTGCAAATTTGAAAATTTTCTCAGAACTTATGATGCTTGAATGCTGCTGCTGCTGCTGTTTTTGCGCTCAACAGCGTTCAGTGAAAGAGGGAGAGGAAGTAGAGATTTGGGTAGGTAAGTAAACAAGTGCTTTACTGAGGGCAAAGAAAGGAAGAAAGGCATAGCACTCATCGGTTAGGCTGGGCGTACTTGATCGATTGGTATGCAGGCCGAAGCCTAGCAGGGTTGAGCCCAAGCTGTTTTATCTCCTTCGGAAGGGCTCTCACGGGCACCTGCCGGATTTGATGGCCATCTCGCATGACAACGTTACTGTGATTCGATTAAAAAATAACAAAAAAGGAACATATTGGTGTTAGAGGCGAGGGATGTGGAATATATTTTTTCTTTTTTAAAACCAAGAAGTACTTGTCGAGAAGTATTTTTAGTCAAATTAAAAGAAGTTTTGGATATATCCTAACTTTAAGTACACGGAAATTTTTACTCTAGAACTCGAGCAAGTTGACCATCTCCAGAAAGATATCAAAAATAAAATATTTACCCATTTTTTCCTCGGGAGATTGGGTCAGACATATGGGAAAAAGAGAAGTATTTATTTTTAATCTTGTACATGAGGTGCAAGGTGTGGCCTCAGATTCCAATCTCAAAGCCTTTCCCGTTGTCCAAAATATCTCTTCTATGAAGCCTTGGAGAGAGAAAGAGCTGAGACAAAATAAGAAAAAAAAGGGTGGTATCTGTAAACTTTAGGCGCATAGTCCATAGAGAGATGTCGTCAGACATCTGAGTTTAGTGGTTTTTAAGGAATGAACTTAAATCTAATATTAATATTCCATGGGGTTTGAAGATAGCGATGGATACCTCAAGTTAGAGCCATCACAGTAGGTGGCATGCCAAGGACGAGTCGATATGAGCTAATGCCGGCAAGATATATGCCGGGTCTAGTTCCAACTTAAGATTTGAAGTTACTCATAATATAAACATTCCATGGGGGTAAATAATAATTATGTATACCTCAGTTCCGCCACACTTGTTGCTAGATTTAAAGTTAACATATGAATCATTTCCGAAAACCCCTATATCGAACATTAATATTGGTAATAGCTGCTTTTGCCACTTGATCACAGTTCCCTCACTGTATCACAATTCCCTCATCCCTCTTTCTGAGCCCCTGCTCCTCTCTCTTCTTCTCTGTCCGTCTCTTGCTCAGCCCCTAACTTTCACCCGGATATTTCAGCAGTGATCATCTCACCTCACCTCTCAATTGGCCCTAAACGTCAGCACTTGCTGCTTTCTGATCCTGACACGAAAAGGTGGTCGTGATTTATTTGAGATAGTTATGTCGTAACTTTCGTCATGAATCCAATGGACTTGGTAGCACTGAGATAAAGTAATGAGCTAGTAAGTCATTACAGTTGGCTCTGCGATTTGATTTGTGACGTTGGTTTTATGTTTGTGGACATTTAATACAATTTCATGCATAAGATATTCTTCAAAATTTGACATTTTAATCCTATACAGAGGGCAATAAATTGTTGAAGATCGTATTGGTTTTCACTGTATTCAGCATATAAAACATTTCATTACATAGAGTGTTTTATGATCAAAGAAGTAACGAAAGAATACATTGTTAATAATCCATCATTGAATTAAAGCTGTAGCTTAGTACATTTATCACTAGTTGCTCCTGCTTTTCATAGACGGCAGCCTCATTAAAAGATTTGAGTGCTCTTTAGCTTGTATACTTTAGTTGTTATTTCACTCTCAGAGTAAACCTACTCACGGATAGGAGGAAAATGGAGGTGAGAGTGGTTCTGCTGTTGATTGATGTAGTTGCTAAAATTTTTAGCCATGACCGCATACAATTATTATTGTCTGAGGTAAAGGTGAGCAAGCTGGTTGATATTGGAAATTTGGAATCTCTCTATGTGATCTGTTAAACACTTTTAAATCTGTTAATTAAAAATACAACAACAATAATGCATCTCTCCTGTATCCCACAAGCTAGAAGATTAGAAGGGACAACAAACTCAAGCTTATCAGGCCAAATGCTAGCATTGAATGGACTATTTTTTCACCCATGCAATTAGAGACCTAAATGGATTGCTTTGTAAGTTTTCTGTCCAACTGGCAGTATGGAAAAATTTGGATTCCAGTAAAGATCAATGAATATAATGAAACATAATGTAATATGTGAACCAAAGGACAGTCCTTAAATGTGGACTACAAAGTTTAATAATTGTAACGGTGTGTTTGACCATATGAGCATACAGTCTTAAATAATAACAAATCAAAGCTGTTTGAACTACCAGTCACAAGATCCTGATACATAGACACAAATTCCCAGCTCTCTTCTGCGTGCCTGTAAATACTTGGCTTTGTCTACAGCACTAGCTCCGTGCCAAGACTGCTGCATTAGCTAGATTAGACCATGCTCCTTATCACGAATAGGTATTTCATCAGATAGAGTAACCTGCATCAATATAGGAAAACCAGTTGAATTTTAGCCAGATGCGATGTTTTAAATGATTGAACTTTGCAATCAATGAATTAGTAGAATAGATATAGAGAGACTTAAAAGAGTACATTAAATAATAGAACTGCTTCTATCTTCCAACCCTCCCAAAATGAAACACCAGTGTAACAAATACAAGATCAGATAATATTTTTCCTTCAAATACAGAATCAGTTGCCTTTAAGAAAGACATTAAAATCTACACGTGATTCAATTGAACTTTCAGAATGTGCCTGAGATCCAATATTGGTCATTTGTACGTAAAGCTTATGATTCTCATTTCTGAATTTTCAGGAACACTGGAACATCTATTAGGTTTTAAGTCTTAAGAGATTCTTTTATAACTTATTTTCCCCAGTCACCTAAGCTTTCAGCTTTTTTTGACCTTCATCTTCCTTAAAATTCAGTCACATTGTCTTTTTCAAAAAAAAAAAGTGGATGAACTCAGTCCTGAATTTAAGATACTCAAAAAAAAAAAAAAAAAAAACTTTTGGATCCTAAAATCAAAAGTACATCGAATATCCAGGATTAAATTTAGGTAAGAGGGACCTTTCTGTACATGGGACATAAGACAGCAGAGGCTTGATAATTGGTCTAACATTGCAATCTTGTGGGAATCCATCCTTTGAAGGGGCTACAATTGCTGCAGCTTCATCAGTCCAACTCATAAGGCAGGAACAATTGGTTGGATTGGATCCAGAGATACACCCAAAACCAATTTGGGTTTCATCCAAGTCCAGGTCCCATGAAGAAGCCAAAATCAACTTTGACTAAACTTAGTCAACCAACTTGCACCCTAAAGGTCTCTCTCTCTCTCTCTCTCTCTGCCTAGAAAGAGCTTTTGTAGCACGTGCTTACCAAACATGTGAGAAGCAACACTTTAGATATACCAATATTCTCAAAACAAGCTCTCAACACATGCAAAATCAAACATGCTCTTGATTGGGCTCATTTGACCGATATACTGCAGCTATGGCCGGTATAGTTATAAAATGCTTACACATTTAAGGGCAGGCCCCAAGCATGGTCTCCAAACAAATAGAAGCATTGGATTTTTATAGGATAAGATTCCACCTGCAGAATGCATATACTGAAGGACCAAAAAAAACAACAATTATATCAAATTGCAGAGAACAAGAAAGAAAGGCTTTGAACCAAGATTAAATATTTTAAGACACATTAAAGTGAATTAGAAACAAAGCAAAAAGGAAAATGATACTCACATAGGGAACAAACCTTGATGATTCTAAAAGAAAGACAGAGCATAAAATTATAAAATTAGAATGAAAAGGCCAAACATCCAATGTTGCATGGTTACAGATCCAAGAATCAGATTCAAACACATGTTCAATTCTTAGACTTGGCTTGGCCATAAAAGAAGTATATGAATATGTAGGGGGAAAAAGTAATATTTAAATATTTATATAAAAATATAAAAGATACTATTTGTTAAGATCTTCTGATATGCATGTTTCCCATCCAAACTTCCCAATTGGCTTAAAGATTTTTTTATTTTGCAAAAAAAAAAAAAAAACATTTTGCAAAGTTATCTCAATATTCTTCCGCTATCTCTAAAAAAACAAAGCTCATTTTACCCAAAAAAAAGCTCATCTTTAACATTATTACTGCGAGTCAACTCACTGTTGAAGCAGTCCAACTCTTTACTAATTCTTAAGATCTACAAATAAAAAAAAAAAAGAGAAAAAACTGAAAAGTATCCAAGTCTTTGATGCAAATCTGATTTGAATGCTTATCAAAATGAATTTAGGAGCCAGACACAAGTGTCTAGGAAACAGAACCAATAAATGATATTACATTACACAAATGTAAAAAGGCAATTTGTCACAAAATATACAAAAGCAGTAAGTGGACTAAAATAAAACAATAAAAATAATATCACAGACAGAAAAAGCATTATTAGAAATCACATGAAAAGGAGAATACAGGTCCACTTCAAGAGAACTAAGCCAAATAAGGGGGGAAAATGGGCAGCAAGAATAAAGTGACCAAGTTTTCTTTATGTAGTATCATAAGCACAACACAAGTAGTTCATAAAGAAATTTCTTGCAGAAAAAACATAGAAGATAATGAGAAGGAAAGAAAACAAAATGTGGTTTCAAATGCTGGCCAAGTCAGTTTGTCTGTCAGCATGCATCTTTCTGGGCCAGTACTAGCACCCAGCACGAATTAGCATGCACCTATTGGACCCTTGTTTAATATTTACTAATTACAAAATGATATTATATTTTTTTTTGACATGAGAAGGTGCACATACATGCATGATGACGGGGACTGTGGCAGTGATACTTCAAAAGAAGTGAGGAAAGTGACATCAAATGGAATAACTTAACTCTTTAGGATTTTTGCTTATAATATAATATGCAGCAATTCAGGGAAGTGGCTAAATGACTAGAATGCCTCTTAATTGGTTTATTGCTAAAAGATAATACCCAATAAGAGTAAAAGTAATACAAAATGGTGCCTAAGACATTATTTGCCCATTATATGGGTCCAAGTTCCTCTAGCATTTTCCACTAAAGTAGGCGATGCATAAATATCAATTATGCCCAACTTGCTATGAAGATAAATTTCTGCCAATAAGCCTTTGATGAAGAAAAAAGGTCATGTCCTTCAAAATGAATAAAAGTGGTATTGACCTCTATTTCCATCCAACTTTTCTCAAAAAAGGTGATAATCAGCTTCAATATGTCTTTGTGCATTCGTAGTAGATAGGATTTGAAGCAAGATGGATAGCAGCCACACTATCACATTGTAGCTCTAGAGTTTCTCTTGCATTCAAAGTTTAAATCAAACTCTTGCATGAACTTTTTGTAATTAACTCAACTTTCGCAAATGCTATCACGACGTCACTCAACCAAGCCAGTAACAACAGCCAGAAGATAGCTGAAAGAATTAAGTGGAATTATGACAAAAATCTTTCTGAAACAATACAACTTTGTACTAAGAAGATCATCCACAAAGACTACCTTCTTGAATAGTTAACTGATCGAAAGAGGTACTTAAAGGAGAGAAACTTTGATGGACTTGTATTTGTCTAAGAGATGGCTCGATAAGCATTAAGGAAAAAAGTCCTTCCTTTTCTTTTATAAACAAGGAAAAAGGTCTATTCAAAGAGTGTTTTTAAGTTATTGAAAGCATGGTTATGGGGCTATGTGTTGCAATTCAAATGAATCTTTATTTCCACAGGATCAAAACAAAGCACCAGCCTAAGTTCCTATCTTAATTTGTCATAAGCAAATAAGATATTCAAAAAAGATTCCATCAAGTTTGTTAAATAATATGGTTTCACACAATTAAATAGAGCATGAACTTTGCACTTTGCGTCAAGAAATAAATGCCAAGAAGACCCCATTTGGAATTAATAGAAAAGACATGAACTAACCTTTTCTACTATCATGATCCTCTCATGTAGAAAGCCCACATCTAAATTAATAGAGTGCCCTAGACGACCTAGATAGATGGGCTTGGAGCCTTCTACTTGTACAAATCGACATGGCAACACAACACAAGTTTTACGATGATGAAATATATGAGATAGAAGTGTGGCAAAACTTGGAAGCAAAGACTCAGAAATAAACATTTAAATGGATGCAAGAGCTGCAACAATTAGGAATAATGCGGTGGACGATCACTGAAACTGGTTCTTTTACAGAAAGCACTTGCTCCTCGACATCAATTATGAAAAAAGAAGGAAAAAAGAAAACGGAAGACAGAAATATAAGATTCTGCTGACAGAGAATGCAATTCGTGATAAGAGTGCATGTCGACAACAAATTAAGAAGACGAATCCAAACAATTGGAATAGGGCTTGCTAGTTCGTGTCATAATTTTCTCTACTGAATGATCATATGCTTGCACACTAGTAAGATTCAGCAAAGTAATCCACGATACACAACCATTAACTATGCACAAAGCAGCAGCACCATTAAAAAGAACAAACAAACGCATCCAAATGAAGCAAACGGATCCAACTTACAACTTCAATCTTGAGCCAGCTTCTTCCGAGCAGCCCTCGAATTATCATACTCAAACTGGAGCACATCCCGTATATGCGACGTGTCCTTGATGTACAACAACCTCCCATCGCACTCTCCTCGATCGCCGGGAAATACTCCACAAGCATACCGTTCACGATCCAGAACCACCCCACCCCAAGCACCAGCCCCAGCGTCGCCCCCGCAAAAACCTAACCACCGTTTGGAATAAAAATAATCAATTTTCCATCGTCAAGCAACAACCCCCAACTTGGGATGAAAACAAGAAGAGAAAGCGAGAGTCTGACCTGGGCGACGGTGTGGTAGCCTAGGTAAACCCTGGAGTACAGGGTGAGCACCGCCGGAGGCCAGGGGAGGACGGCGAAGAAGAGCCGGGAGCGGGGGGAGGAGACGCCGACGACGCCTTTGTAGCAGAGCAGGGTGAGGTAGGTGGCGAAGAAGAACATGTACTGGGAGTGGGAGGAGGGCCAGCCGTGGGAGTCGCACATCTCGAGGGCGGCGCAGGTGGCCGGGCGGGACTGGCGGACGGAGGTCTTGATGAGCTCGCTGAGGACCTGCGACACGAGGAGGCCCAGAGCGAAGCACAAGCCCTGGAGCTCCCGCCGGAAGAGGAAGTGGGTCACGAATCCCCCCAAGCTTATGAACACCGGGATCAAGGAGACCCAGGCCAGGAAGTGACCCAGCGAGTCGCCCCTACGGTACCGGACGTGGGTTAGGGTTACCGCCTTCAGCGCCGCCGCCGTCGGCGAGGGACTCGCCATTCCGTGTGCCGGCGTTTGCAGGATTTGGCGTTGCAAGGATCGTGAGGGAGGAGACGGGAGTTGCGGTTTGACATTTCGGGAAATAACGAATATGCAAAAAGGGTGCAAATTGGTCGGATCTGATCGAGTCATCAGCCATTTCGATCCAATTCAATTTTTTGATTAAATTTTAATATTAAATTTAAATTTAATTTAATTAAAAAACGAATTAGAACAGATCAGATTCATGATCAAAAAGTAATCTCACTGGATCATTTGAATCGAATCGGATTCATATATAATCCGATCTCAATCTAAAAAATTTAGATCCTATTTGAGATCAAATTCTAATCAGACTCGGTTCGTATGATAAATCAACATATGCGAAGTTTATAACAAAAAAATAAATATTATTTTATCTTGATTATTAATTTATAAATAATTTTTTAAAATTTTATAATCAAATTGAGTAAAATTATATAAAAAGTAACAATGCTACAACAGCATTTAAAATTCTAATTCACTCTATTTGCTTTATAGTTTATATATTAAATTCAATACTGAATTCAGATCGAATCAAGTTGGATCGGATCTTAATTCAGTAAATCCAGACTTAGAATATTGAATGGGTCCAATTTTAAAATCCGATCCGACCCCGTGGATCCTTTAAAATGGATCGGATTGGGTCTAAGCGAGTTGAGCTGGATCGGATCACGAGTCAAACCCGACCCATTTGCAGTCTTAGTAACGAAGCAGCTGGAGGAGGGATGGAGGATCGGGTGGGGGGATACAGATAGAGAGGACGATGGTTGGTGCATATGTCAGAGACACATGGATTAGAGTGCGGAATTAGGTCATGGTGTGGTGGTTGCTAGATTGGTGTTTTCTGTTTTGTAGTGAGAGGTGGAGAGGTGAGTGCTTTTTTATTATTATTATTTTTTTAACATGCGGGCGATCGCTTCAAGCTAAGCCCTCTATCGTCAGATCCGTCTCTCTCTCTCCCAAATTAGGAAAGTTCAGATAAAGAAGAATTTCTCCACGATTGAATCTCCTCCAAAATGAAATAACTTCTCTGAATCAATCAGTACGTCAAATTCGAAAAACAATCACAACCCTGAGACATATACGACTTCGATGCCTCTCCTATAAATAAAAGGGCTCTAGAACCCTCAAAGTAAGTTCTCAATCTCTGCTCTCTCCCTCTCATTGTTCTCCATCTCTGACTTGAGTGTCGGAGGGTCTTCACCAGAAAATACCCCGATGAGGATTTTTTGCAGGTATTCAGGAGTAGCTCCAGCAATAGCATCACTTGGGCTATCCTCACCTCGATGTCCGACCTTAGACGAGAAGATCAGGAGCAACACTCATCTGAGTGCAGCCCAAAAAGTCAAAATACAAAAATTCTTATAGGATTGGCAAAATGCTGTCATCTTGTCACCAAACTCAATCTCCAGAATGCTCTGCAACAAATGATATGACCCAATCTATCGCGCTGTTCACCTTCTAATAGATATGCTATACCACCACTATAGCTGGAAGGCGAAGCACAGTTCAAATGTCAGAGAGAAGTGGATGGGCTTCTAGCTGCCTTTGCTGTCACGGATCCATCCAATGATGGTGGTAGAGTCATCCTCGATAAAAATCCTCTCCACCAATAGGTCCTGCCTATCAAAGATGATGTGCTTTCTATGTTTGGAAGTACGGGGTTTTTGGGAGGAGTGGAGATGTGAAAAATATTGGTGATGTTTTCGTCGAGCATATGGCTGGGTGTATTATGTTGACAAATGTTTTTAAACAAATCCCTACCAAGTTCTTAATTATATACCAGTTTTTTTTTTCCTTTCTATCATACAATGATCTCCAAAAGATATTATATTGAACATATCGAACATGTTAGGTTCGAAACTGAAGATAATGTTTGAATTTGTTTAAAGGTTATATGTGTTAGGATTTGATGTCTCGAGATTCGATCCACATTGAGCCCATAGCGAGATTCGCGGCGAATAACAAAGTCCAACGAAATCAAGATCACCTCAAACAGAACTTGGATGGAGGAGATACAAGCTTTTGAAGTCGGTACGAGATCCGAGACGCCTGTACCCCGATCCATCGTGGATTGGGTGGTCCACAGCCCAGCTCATGGACAGTGTGGGCGTTTCTCATACTTTTGTGCGATCCACGGTACTATTCTGTAGACCGGCGTGCGATCCAAGGCGTGGGTTGATCCCGATCTTGATCCAACGGTCCGAAATGATTTTTTGCCTTAATTAAGAGTCCTAATCACTTTCTAAGAGGGTTTTAAGGCCTTTAAAGGCCTGATGCTCAACAGTGCGTTGTGTGGTGGTCTTTTAGCTTGTTTTTTCTAACGAAAATCTGTGCAGGTTGTGATTTTGTGCGGCGTACAGGCCGTGAGGTCACGCAGAAACCAAAGAACATGAACACCATGAAGAGAGAGAATCGCGTACGACACTGTGAGAGAAGGAGCAGAGCTCTTGGACAGTGAACAGCGGTCGCTTCAGGGGTTCAAGGGTTCTTCCAAGAAAAAAACTTTTGTGAGGAAGAACTTCCATGAGGGAGAAATTGAATGTACGAAGGTTGAGGGTAAAATCTCCTTTTGTAAAATTTTTTTTTCATAGTAAAATTTGCATGCTCCATGGAGATGAATCTTTTTATGGCTGATATACATATTTTAATTATTTTTATTTTATTTTTTTCTTTTTTCCTGCTGCATCGTGCGGTACCGAAAAAATTTTGAGAGCCAACAGCATGTATGTCCATCTTATCTGCTTGCTCACAATGTTGCAGTTGCCACTATTTGACTCTTCAACCGTTAGTCGATGGCCGATTATTAGTTAGCACATGATATTTACTTCCCTTTCTCCCTCCTAATAGTTATTTACCAATTGCAATGACAAGGCTTGTGCTAATATCATGGGGAATGAGCAATTTTCTTAATATTATATATAAACTTCTTTACTAATAACTGGGATAGGAGGTCGCTGGGACGAAATTGAACTATGGGCGAAGTCAAATCCAAGTCACTAGGTTCAACATACAGTGATTTTACTAGCTCAATTGGTTGACATTGTCAAATGACCAAATTTATTGTATGTATTGAAATTTTAATTATAAAAACAAAGTATGTCGACTCAGCACATCCCCATAGAATCAAGATTTGCCTAGGAGGAAATGAATATCAACTTCATTTGTTGGATTTAATGATTCATAACTAGGTATATTAGTTCAGTATCATAGCTCCAAATTTTATTGTATACGCCTACAATGTAATGCCAGAGAGAATATTGACGGAACGGATCTCCGCAGGATCAAGGTTTTGCAACAAGAGAATGTTCTAAGACTTGATTCCTTGATTTTGATTCATATTCACTGAATATTTGTAAGGTATCAAATCTTGAAATTTTGATATATGTATACATATTTTTAAATTTGAATGTCCGGAAAGAATGTTCACAAACAATATCTCCATGAGATGTAAAGTCTATTACACGAAGATATCCTCTGAACAACCTTTGAATCACCCTTCTCTTGAACTACTGCACTCCCGCTTCTTCTTTTTTTGTCACCACATGTAAATACAGCCATACAGCTTCAAATCAATATATCAGTGACGGCAGTTTCTTAGTCCCCTCATTTTACCTCAAAAAACAGTAGTGTCATTTTTGAGTTGTTAAATAATCTAGTCTAGATTCCACCCCCACCCCCAAATCTCCTTTAAGATCTTGCCCATCCTACAAGGATGAACCTATTCAATTTATCGCGGCTGAGAATTTTTTTAGAATAAAAATTAAAAGGCTCAAGATTTTTTTTTTAATACTTTTGTGGAATCAAGATATAGAAATCTCAACCAATAACGGCAAGGTCAGGTTGGATCATATCTATTTTACCGGGATTCAGATTTGGATTATCGAGTGAAGCTTTTTTTTTTTTTTTTTTTCCCGTCTGCTCGAAGTCTTTCACCTAAACCAGTGGAGTTCGCCGAGATATCACGATTGTGCTGCCTGATCGCATCGAAACCTCAGCATAGTTATTCTTTGATGGATAAGATTGCAGCGTCGAACGGTCCTGATCGATGAGTTTGGACCCTGTACCCCCTTGCTCGCTCGATAGCTGAGCTCTGCTCTCCGACCGCCCTCATCTCCTCCCGGGTCTCACCGCTGGAATCCACGCGCATTCCATGGCTTCGCCGTCTCTCCTAAACCCAGCTCTCGCTCTCCACCCCTCGCCTTCCCCTTTCCGCCTGCCGAAACCCCACGCCACTCCCATCTCCTGCGGCCCCCGCGACAACCGCGGCCCGCTCCGCCGCGGCCGGACCCTCAGCACCGAGGCCATCCTTGCTATCCAGGCCCTCAAGCGCACTCGTGGCGACGAGCCCAAGGTCGAACACATCGTCTCCACCACCCTCAGCCGACTCATCAAGGCCGACCTCCTCGCAGCCCTCGCCGAGCTCCAACGCCAGGACCAGTGGCGCCTCGCCCTCACCGTCTTCGCTGCCGCCCGCCGCGAGCCCTGGTACAAGCCCGACTTCTCCCTTTACGCGGCGATGGTCTCCACCCTGGCGAGGTGCGGGGTGGCTGAGGAGATCGATATCTTGGTGTCGAATTTGTTTAAGGAGAAGGAGATGGAGGGAGGGATCTCGTCGGAGGACATGCGGGGGCTCGTCCAGCTCTCAAAGGCATTGGTTGCCGCTGGGAGGGGGAAGGTTTTGAGGGAAGTTTATAGGGAGATAAAGAGAGGGGGTTGGGATCCCGATGAATACTTGTTTAAGCTTATGATCAGAGGGTTGAGGAGATTAGGAGAAGGGGAGGCTGCCGACGAGGTGGAGAAGGATTACAAGATATGGTTCGAGGGTGGGGCAATCTCCGAGCCACTACCTGTTTGATGAAATGTTTCGCCTAACTGTAAAGATTGCTGCCTTGACTTCCTTCTAATAAATCCCCAACCCTAGTGCTCTTTCTTCCTGGTGTATGATTCAGTAGGGGACTCTAGCTCAGAGATCAGTTGGTTGAGTAGGCTGTGGCTGTGTATCTATCTATCTATATATGAGTGTTCCGGTTTCCTTCGATTCTGGTGCTTCCATGGAGCATCCTAAAGGGATGTTGCATATTGACCCTACGTCCTATTCTGGTGCACACAATCTAGTAAGAATCCCTCGTTCCTGCGAGCTCAACCTCCAGGAGAAAGGTTCCCTGTGAAGTAGGTGGTTGTCATATCTAGCATTCCAGCTGTTACTCACCCAGGAGATTGTATATTAGCAGTTGAGAAGCAAAGTCACAAAAATTTTTGGGATAAGAAGCTGCAATTCTCTCTTCAGGTAAGTGCAGTATGATGTGGATTTAGTCAGCTACAATCATCTAATAAACTTTCAGTAACCGTAGCTAATTATATCTTTTTGTGACACTTGCATCAACATCAGCTGCATATTGTTTGTTTTGAGTTGTTCCTTGTGCATTCTTTTTCTCTGCAATGTTGTTTTACTGATTACCCATTTTATCCATTTGAAGTATTATTTGCAGCCACGGTAATTTGTTTACATGATGCAGTTAGCAGAAATATGAACTTAGTTGGCAATGAGTCTGGAAATGAAAACTAAATACTAATTTGACAGAGTCCCTACAAGTATTATTTGCCTTTTTTCTTTTGTTTCTTTTGTGGTGGGGTGTTGTTGGGGATCTGATGGGTATTGGAGCAGAAAAAAAACTTATGCTAGTAAAAGGAAAATCCTCTGTTTTATACTGTTTCCCTCAAGGATATCTTTTTCAAATTTGCCATGGACCTGTATGTGCTTCAATTGTTTCAATTAGTATTTCGCATCATAGAATGACTTTCTGAGATGCAGTTTCATTAAACAGTTTGCTTTGCATGTCCTAGTGATTTCTAAACAATCACCTTCCAAATGCAAGCAGTAGATGACAATCAGTAGATTGGTGACTTCAGTATCGCAAATACTCACCAGAACTCTGCTTCCTTTTTTTTTTTGCCCCTTTCTTTTTCAGGGGACAGGATTATGGGATGCTATCTTGCTCCTTTGTCACTAAATTAAGCTAGGATATGGAGGTGTTTTGGGGGGAGTTCATCTTCGTTCTCCATCTTTTACCATCCTTCCAATTCTTGATTCTGTGAAGAAAGCTGAAGGCCTTGTTTAACGCACGAGCTGTTTGTAAAACCTTCATCTTTTTCCAGCAAGTTCGTTATTTCATCATCACGAGGTGCAAATGGATTTGAACTATGGTATATGGCAGTATATTTATATGGTAGGAAACCAAGCAACAACGGTGGGAAAAATCAACAATGTCTGTGAACATCAGTGAGGATTGCTGGCAATGTTTAATGGTAGTACCGGTCATAGAGAGACGGCGGGCCGTGATGGGTGGTGGTGGATGGTGAGAAATAAGAGCGTTCTCTCTCTTAATTTCTTTTCTCAAACAATCTGTGTACTACATTTTATATATGTCGTATATTTTTATCACTCTTTCTATTCAATAAAATGAGACTGCAACAGGTTTTTGGGTCAAAAAATCCTAAACTGTTTCTGCAAAACCGAAAAAAGTCATTCATGCAAAAACTGGTAATGCAATGGCCGTTTTTTCTGAAGTGCATATAAATGAAGCAGCAGATTGCTTATCGTACCAATTATCTCCAGTAGGGATTTTAGTATTATCTGTTTGGCGTGAGAGTACGTATGGTATCCTTCACCAAAATCAAAAAGAAAAGGATATTAACAAAAAGATAAGGATATTAACAGTACATTGAACAGGTCTGTGGCCACAGAACACTAAACAAGCCGTTCGTCAGTAACTAATATTTACCTACACCTTTCAAAACCATAAAAATATTCTACGCAACTTACAGCATGATGTAGCAATGAACAATCGACTTATTGCATATATTAAGGAAATATCCCTAGCTGAAAATTTTGGTGCTACACCATAACCTGAATCTTTTCGTAACAAAAGAGAAATTAATATATGTATGCATGTATTTATGCGTAAGTGATCCCATGCACATTCAGGGTTCAAGCCTCATATCCACACTGCTTACTCGAATGAAAGGAATAAAAGGGGGGCACTGTAATGGCAGTTCATCAAGCACATAGTAATAGCATTCAAACAAGTACTAGCCAAATTGTTCGGTAACTCCAATCTACCTTGATTTCCAATAAAGCATAGTTAATGCCACATGAAATGGTAAACTTTCAGGGTTTCCGAGCTTAACATATAACTAGACCCGAGAGGTAAAATTTTGAAGTATCTGAACATACAACTAAAGTGAGAATCAACGATCAAGATTTCTCTTTTTTTAAGGCACTGCTTTTTACTCTCCTGGAGCGGACACCCCTTGCTTAAGTCTTTCCCTCTTCATCTTCTTTTTGGAGACAGGCTTCTTTTTCTTCATTGGAAGGGTCTTTTGTGCATACATGTACAGAGCATAGTTTCCGACAAGGAAAAACAGCACCAGACCACCAATCACAAGCAAGACCACCAGGCCTGGGTTCAACCCTTTTGTTGCCTCCTCCATAACCAAATTTTCCTGTCAAAAAGTATGATGGCCACCTCATCAGAGAAATGAAGAGCAGATAGAAAGGAATCTTGGAAAATATAAATGCCTGTATTCAAACCACAGCCACAATCATAACTCACTGTTAAATAGATGAAAAATAAACCATATTCAAATTTAGAGCGTGAGAGAGAGAGAGAGAGAGAGAGAGAGAGAGAGAGAGAGAGAGAGAGCACTCAGATAAATGAGATTAGAATGAAAAAGAATGAAGATCAAACATAATAAACCATAAGGATAAGGTATGAAAGGTTCAAATTATATTTCCTTAACTACTTAAAAGTTCACCAGCAACTAAAGGGCAAAAAGGGAAAAGCAAACCAAGTATAGATATTCAATTTCATTAAAGCTGTCGTAAGATAAGGGAAAAATTTAAATAATAAATAATAATGAAATTTCTTCAACACAGCTGTTTCTTCCAAGGTGCAAACAAATGCTTCAAATCAAAGAACTAGTGCACATCACTAATGGCTTTCACACCATTAACATTGACTATTTAGAATACAACTTACAGATGTAAAGCAAAATGATTCAGCAGAATTAAAGCATACAATTCATTATCGCAGTCCCATTCTCATGAAAATGGACATATGCATAACATGGAAAATTGTGGTCAGCAATCGACTAGCTGAATAACAAACAATTATGCACTCAGAAATGAGCATTGATAAAAATATTGCAATCAAGTCTTTGGTTATGACTGTATTTCCAGACAATAATTCTTTCTACCGATGATACAAAGAAAGGCTTTACATCATTGGAATCACCAAGAATGCAGCATTTTTACAACGTTTTCCTGACTAACTGTTGCTGCATCCTGTTGGGCATTCTTGGTAAATTATATACAGACAGAAGGTACGTGGGGAAGGTTCTGATTACAAATAGAAGCTTCTGATTACAAATATCCATGGGACCACAATGCAACAGATAAAAATTGGAGATCTCTAGATGGTTTGGAGATATTTGACTGCCTGCAACCACTATGCTAAAAACTTTCATTTGAAAATGTTCGCGCATGAGATCACCTCTCTCAATAAAAAGGGAAAACAAATGGCTGCATGAACTCAGCACCTGAGCAATTCAACACAAGAAACTTGACTTTGCAATGTCCACATTAGGATAAGGGGTAAAAAGAATTAACCTCTAATGAAATGCACCTTACAAACTGAACCATTAGTTCTCAAACTATCAAATTCACAATATCTCCCTAAATTGCAAGCACATGATTAATAAGTAGTAGCCATGTTGAATGCTGAACAGGCACAACCACATGATCAAGGATGGTATGAAACTGTATTCAAAGAATGCAAATGGTTTTCCAATCAACTCTGATTTAAATTTCAGCCAACTGATACATTCAATACCTAGAATGGGTGTAAAGCATGGTAGCCCTCTTTCTGCTCTCCTCTTCACCCAAAGGAACTATTCTGAACAGTTCTGTTGCAGCTAAAGGGAATTTCCAAGAGGTTTTGTTGAAAGAGGATTTACTGATATGGCTCATTCACAATATGGTACATCATCTAACATAATGCATTATCAAGTTTTAGGTCTAAGTAATGGATATCTTCTTGTTGATGCAGAGGTCTCAGAGTGAAGAATGGAGTTAATGGATTGTGGGGTAGCAAGACCTCTACTCAAGGGTTAGGATCTCCTTAAAGGGATTCGCAAGTCAAATACATTATCTCAAATGTTTCAATTGCATGGAGATTTACCGCAATCTACTATGTGTATGATAACTTTTCAGTGTACTACTTATTCACCTTGGAAACTTTAATAACCAGGACATACAGATTAGAAAGGTTTCTTCGGATGGAGAGGAGGGGAGAGGAAACAGCGGTATGATTTAGGAAAATTTTTGTTCTACCTTTTGAGATGCTTCTTAAATTGCTGGAAAGAGATGGAGTGTAAGTGATGTGATTCCCAGGTGTCAAATGGGATACCAATTTTATTTTCCTTTACTAACACATCTCATTGGAGAGAGAAATACACATATTATTAGAAAGAGAAACAAATCATAAATTCTTTACAACTTGCAAATTTAAAGCCATCTCATCAACCTGCACTGTGGGTTGCAACAAAACTGGTTTGGAATCCAAAGGTCCTCAGGTAAATTAAACTGTCATGCAGTTCTTAGATAGCAAAGTAGCAAGGGTAAAGAAAGAAAAAGAAATAACGAATAGAGGCCACAAGAGCACCACCGAAAAAACCGAAAATCTCAATAATATATGTATGCATGGTGCCCTTGGTATCAATCCAAAGAAAGCATGAAAAGCATTTGACCATAAACCAATGCGCTCATACCCTCCCGCAAAATGTATCTTAGGGCACGACATCTAAAAAAAGAGAGCTTGAAATAGCTAATAACGACATCTTTAAGAAAAATAATTTATCAGTGAGATCAAATTCGGAGAATAACGGTAATAGAAAACAACACCCGCAAGACTATAAGCATAGGAAATGACATAAAACCCACCAATTTAGAATACTTTGGTTCAATAAAGAGAAATCGAAACGGATCCAATAACTAAATTTTACTGTTAACATGATTATGAATGCAAGGGTAATCTGTGCCAAATCATATGACCAATGTCAAGAAAGCTTCGATCATCTAATGGCATTGTTAAAGTTTATATCAGTATTATTAAATTAGATCATCTACAGAATCGAACAGATTATCCTAAAAATAATAATATGAAATCAATGAAATAAAAGCATGACGAATTACAACCGGATCTGGAAAGATCGTTCAAGATCGAGCACGGATCGATCCATGCGGAGAATTAATACAAACAAAAGGATGAAGAAGAAAGATCAAGACTCGTACAGCGCTACCAGAGAACTGCTCGCCCATGGTGCGAGATCCCAGCACGCCGCCCTCCGATCCCTTCACTGCCTTCCGATTTGGACATAAAATTGTTCAGAAATCAATAAATACCGCAGGAAAATATTGGGAAAAATCGAAAAAAGAGAATCCCTAACCAGATCAAAATAAAGAAGCAAGAATCAGAAATCCGTTCGTCCTCGGACCCTCGAATCAAGAACTTTTTTTGGGGGTTGTGGGGGTGTGGAAACAAAGGGAGGAAAGAGGGAGGAGGAAGTACCTTTTAGGCTTTTAGCTCTCGATCTCCGTCCGGTGCACGCGTGTCTTCCTTTTAAGTTCTCATGTTGCCATACCCTTTTATTACTAATACGGTGCCGAGACGCCGTGTCGCATTCTTGCCTTACTAGTGTTTTCTTTTTTCTTTTCTTTTTTTTGGATAAGGCATGCTTTCGGTTCATTGTATTGTATTTGATATGCACGGATAAAATTTATAAATGAAGATAAATTTTGATTGAATTATATTTGTGGGATTACAAGAGAATATTTTTCTTATTATAAATCGTAAGAAGGAGGATGATCTGGTGCCCGGTGAAAGGTGACGAGTTTTTGAGAGCAAAAATGGAGCGATTGATTCCTTCTTGTACCAGTACATCGCTCTTAATATTTTTATATATTTTTTTAAATTAATTACTCGTCTTCTATTTATTACGAATATCCCCATATCTCTCTTGATTCTTTCTTATTTTAAAAAATTTTAAAAATCTGCCATATAAAACTCTGTTTATTACTATAAATAGATATATTGTCAATCTATACATATAAGAAGAAGATATTTTGAGCTTTTTAATTTTTCAAAAGCTTCACATGTAAAATTTTTTAAAAAAATATTAGAATTTTTTACGTATATAACCTCCTAATCATTCAAATTTACATAAATATTCTTTAAAAATTGATATCCGTATATATATCTTTGTAAAATATTTTTTTATATATATACATATATTATCTAATATCATTAAAAATTAATAGTTTAAAATTAAAATGACTAAAATATCCTTATGGATAGATGTGCAAAAAAAAATTTATAAGGATATATATGTAAATAATAATTTTATGAAGATATTCATGTAAATTTGAATATTTGAGAGGGTATACATGCAAAAATTCTCCATAATAATATGCTTCCTCTAATGTATAATAATATATTTTTAAAAAAATATCTAAATCTGATATTAGATAAATAACTTATACATTTGTATAGAATGGATATAGTTGTGGATTTGAACATTATGTCATAACAAGAATTTATAATCTTATTATATTTTATTTTAAAAATTTTTATCGAAAATATCTTTATGAAGTATATAAGATATATCACATTGTTATAAGATTGACATAATAATCCAATCTTGCATAAAAATAAAATATAATATAATATTTAATATATAAAATATTATATAATATTATTATCGTATTGTTATATTATATAATATGTTACTACATTGTAGAGTAAGAGGATCTAAATCCATCTAGATAAAATAGATAAAAATTAAATTAAAATTTTTTGTGTGTACATTGTTCTAGACATTCGAATTTGCATGAATATCTTCATGAAATTACTATTTGTATATATACTTTTATAATTTTTTTCACATCTATCCATAAAGATATTTTAGTCATTTAAATTTTAAACCATTATTTTTTAACAATATTAAATGATGTGGGTACATATACAAAAAATAATAAAAAAAAAGAATATACATGCAAAATAAATTTTTTGTGAGGATATATATATAAATATCAATTTTAAAAAGATATTCATATAAATTTGAATATTTATGAGGATATATATACCAAAAACCTAAAAGATTAATAGGTGATTTTATCTTAAAGATTTTTTACTAAATTTTAGAAATCTTTCAATTAAAGTTTTATTTATTACTCTAAATAGATATCTATTCAGTTTATGCAATGGGGAAGACGAAGGTATTTGAAGCTTCCTAATTTTCTTAAAATATTCATATACAAAATTTTATAGGAAAAGATTAATTGATGGTTTTATTTTAAGAGTTTGTTGCTGCATGAAAAATATGCTTTTCCTATATATGCTTGGCAATATTTGTTATGCACAATTGGCAATAACATATGCAATCCATGCTGAAAAGATTAATTTTGATATTATGTTATATTGATTTTTCCATATCTCCCATTTTATTGAAGAAATTAATACTATGGCCCAGCCCACTCAAATATTGCCCAATGGGTGGCCGAAACATGCGGACATTATCCAATACTTGTGGCCCAATTTGTGTCCATTGGTACGTCGCAAATATTTATTGACTGATCCTAAATTTTGTGTCGGTGGTTTCAAATAGGATATGTAAATCTTACTTATTTTTTAATTTTACGGTACAAAATTTACTTGCTTTTTAATTCCACAAAACTTACCATTTATATATTATCAACAAGACACAAATTTTAGGTAAGCGTATATATTAGGCCTACCCCAACATTGAGAAAAATCAGTTATCGTTTAGGTAGAGATGGCAATTGGATGGAGTTGTACCTGATGCAATTTGGGTCGGATATAAGATTGATCAAAGATCAATCAACCCAAATCTAATATATTTATTAAATAGGTCAAAAATCTAGATCCAATTCTAGCCATTGTATTAAATAAGTAATTTAGCCGAACTTGCAGCAGGGTGACTCAAGTTAAATGGATTAAACAGCTAAGCATTATTGTCCCTAAGTTCGGATGAGTTTATATCCAAATCTAATTAAGATCTTGGAAACAAATTATACATGATCATGTAGAGAAATCATGATGGACCACTTGTCGCTCATATAAGAGGCTATATATGAGTGATTATCGCAAGAATCAACTTACTAAAAGGAAGTTATTTGTAAAAATAATCATCCAAAGGAAGTTATTTGTGCATAGGAACTACTAAAGTCATTTGCTACAAATAACTTCCTCTTTTCTTGATAAAGGTAGAAGACTTCATTCGAGTCTCCTCTCCAACATGCTTGATATTACAACAATACTACTAGACGTTAGTCACCTTCTATCTTAAATTACATATCCTATAGAGTGTTTGGTTGTTGGACCCCTATTTAGGATTTTAGGAACAAAAGCCTTTCTCAATGGCTTTTAAGGTGGTCTGTTCCCAATAAGCCATTGAGAAAGGCCTTTCCCAAGGCCTTCAACTCTCTGAATACTGAGATTACGGATGCCAAAAATATATTCTTTCTATTGATGAATTCTAATTCTGAGAAGAGATCGGGGCCCCAGGAGATGGACATAGTCGAACCGTTAGTGTTTGCTGCTAAATCTATAGGGCCAACCATAGTCAAAAGAAAACAAAAGAGATCTCCTACTAAATCATCATCTGCCCAAGGATCTCTTGGTAAAGCTTCCCCCCCCCCCCCCCCCCACATGCCAAAGATTTAGTAGACGATCTATAGTCTACTAATCCTGAGGATGCCCAGTTTGGGATGCCGGGCGGTTCTTCTAAGCAACATGGAACTATCATGAAAGTATGAAAGTAAGTGGATAAGCTTGGCGATCAGCAAGCCTGGCCGGAAGGAGCCAAAAACAATTCCTCTGCACCGGTACTATTACAAATTGATAAGGCTCCTGCTTTAATGAACCATGTACAATATTCTCATGAGTTGGTAATGCATCAACTTCAGGCCATATTAACAGGTATTAAAGCTTTAACTGACCCTCATGTGGATGCAGTGCCTGATCGGATGATGTGTCTGATCATTCCAAATCTAATGTAACTTCCCCTTCCTCATGAAGCTTTTAGCTTGGAATTGTAGGGGGGGCTTCGAAGTCTTTCTTTGCAAATTATGTAAAGTCTCTTATTCGGATCTATCGACCCGATATACTTTGTTTATTAGAAACTTGTCTTGAACATCTTGATCAATATCGGGTTGTTCGTTTTTTGGATCCTAGGTGGGAGTGCTATACTATTCCTACTGTTAGGTTTTCAAAAGGGATTCTTATAGTATGGCGCAAAAATTTAAGAAATATTAATTTCATGCATGCCAATAGACAAGTTATTTTTGGGATAATATCTATTCCTGATTAACCAACTTGGATTTTAGATGTTGTTTATGCAAGTACATCTTTGGATATGAGGTGTCAAGTCTGATCTCAAGTGAATCAAGTTTTGGGCATTCATTCTCCAATGCTTCTTGTTGGGAATTTCAATTGTATTCTTCACTCTGATGATAAGCAAGGAAGATAACCTTTTAAACTTCATCGAAAGGTTCGAAATTTTAGAGCCTTTATTAGGACAAATGGATTTATTGATCTAGGATTTAGGGGTCCTAATTTACATGGTGTAATAATCAGTATGGCTTGGCTAGGGTCTAGGAGAAGTTGGATCGAGCCTTTGTATCTGGTTCGTGGTTAGATCATTATTTTGAATCAACTATTTTATATCTTGCTTGATTTGCTTCTGATCATTATCTCTTACTAATACTTATAATTGACAAGATTAGTAGAGGTCTCATTCCCTTTTGTTTGAAAAATTTTTGGATGACTTATGCTGGGATTGTAGATGTGGTTCAGCAAGCTTGGCAATGTCAAAATCGCTGCTCACCGGAAATGAAGTTATCTTTATTGCTTGCTAATGTTCATAGAGTGATTCATCTCTAGAAATGAAGGATTGGGAATATATTTACTCGAGCCAACCAGCTCTATAACCAGATTTATGATTTGCAGATGCAGGAGGCCCAACGTGGTGGTTTGTCTAAACAAATGCATTTACATCTGTTGCATCTTTTAGAAGAGTACCATAAAATGCTTCAAAGACAAAAGATTCTATGGCAACAGAAGTCTTGTCAATGTTGGTTGAGGGAGAAAGACTCTAATACTAAATTTTTTTCATCAAGCTACAATATTTCGGAAGAAGACTAATCGAATTCACAGTATTTGTAATAATGATGGTGTGGTAGTCACTGATGAGAATCAGATCACTGATATTTTAGCCTCTCATTTTATCTACCCAAGGTCCGTAGATCAGAATCTTGAGGCTCTTCAGACTCCTTTCTTATCTCCTATGATTACTAATCTATAGAATGATGATCTTATAGCTGACATGTCCGATGATGAGGTTGAGCAGATGGTTAGATCCTTGCATCTTGATAAGAAACCTGGCCCTGATGGATTTCCCCCTCTATTTTTTCAATACTTGGCAAATCATCAAGTCAGAGGTTCTACATGCCGTTAAAGATTTTTTTGTAACTTTTTCTATACCTCAATCTTGAAAACAAACCTATATTACTCTTATCCCCAAGAAGGCTTATCCTACCAGTGTTATACATTATCGACCTATCAGTTTGTGCACTACTCTGTATAAAATTGTTGCCAAAGTATTGGTCAATTGCCTTAAGGCTACTCTTCCAAATCTCATCTCTAAAGAGCAAGGGGCTTTTGTGCCTGGCATGTCTATTATTAATAATATTCTACTTGCTTAAGAAGTGCTGCATTCAATTGTCAGAGCACCATGTTCTAAAAGTTTAATGATGATCAAATTGGATATATAAAAAGCTTATGATAGGGTTCATTGGCAATTTCTCTTTCGACTCCTTCAGTTTTTTGGCTTCCATTTTAAGTTCATGAGGTGGGTCCAACTTATGTATCTCATCCTCAGTTTTCTTTACTGATTAATGATTCTCCTTTGGAGTGGTTCGTCGGATCTCGGGATCTTCGACAAAGGTGTCCATTATCTCCTTACCTATTCATCTTATATGTCGAAAGATTCTCTAAGTTTTTACATTGTGCTGTGCAATCTCATATTCTAAAAGCATATTGACCGTGAAATGGACTTTCTATTTTTCATATTTTTTATGTAGATGATTACTTTTTTGTGGCCAAAGCAATGGTTAAGGACATTATTTGCCTTGCCGCTATTACTGATACTTATTGTATGTTCTCTGATCAGGCTGTTAATTTTTTTAAATCTTGCATCACTTTTAGCCCATCTACCCCTCCCGCTATCAAATCATCTATACTATAGCCGTTAAACATGCCGGTCAGGACTTTACCCTGGATCTATCTTGGTACCCCAGTTGCTTGTACTTCATTATCTCTCACTGATTATAAAATGGCCGATTGGAAATGGAAACACTTTATCATTTGCTGGCCATTTAGTTCTTCTACAGTCTGTACTATCATCTTTGCCTCTTCATATTTTATCTTCCACTCATGTTCCATCGTATATCGTTTCGACGATTGAAAAGTAGTTTAAGTCTTTCTTATGGGGTCATACATCTGAAACTAGGGATTTTCATTCCATTGCTTAGAATAAGGTGTGCATGTAAAGAATCAAGGAGGTTTGGGACTTTTTTCCTTGACCACTAGAAGGCAGCAATCTGTTTGTAAGTTGGCAGCTCAATTGTTGTTGAATCCACAGTCTCCGTGGGCTCAATTGATTCAGGCTAAATATAATTTTGCGTGGCTCCTGGATATCTTATCATAAGCCGATAAAGGCTTCTATTGTTTGGTCTAAAATTTATAAAGTGGAACCTCAGGTTCAATTCCAAATTCAGTGGATGGGGGCTCAGGTGTTAACATTAATGTTTATACAGATCCTGATCTCTAATTTATCCTTGTTGGCCTGGCCTACATTTCTCAATATTGAAATGCAGGACATGAATCTTTGTGTTACTGATCTAATTAATTTAGATAGAACTTGGAATTTAAATCGTATTGCCTCACTTTTTTCTTCTGAAATGATGTCCCTTATTACAGATATCCCACTCTCTCAGGGTGCATGGGCTGATCAGCGGGTGTTGGCACACATGAAACTCCCTACAGTTTCACTGGCTGATATGTATCCTTTGGTTCACAGTCATCTCCATATCAGCATTCTTCATCATTTCATTGGATTTGCCAGTTGCAGGTCCCTCCCCGCGTCAAAATATTCTGTTGGCAGCTGCGATGGAAAAAATTACCTACCAAGGAATTGCTTATTCGGTATTCTATCATTCCTTCCCATGCCTACTCATGTGATGTTTGCCCAAGTGTGCTTGAAGATTGCTCTCATGTCTTAATTTTTGTGCTTTGGCTAAAGAAGCATGGTCACTTCTTGGGCATATGTTCCAAGTGCAGATTTCTTTCTTGGATTTGCTAGCCTGGTTCCATTTTATGGAGCAGGCTCAGATGGATCCAAGATATAAAGCGATTGTTGCTTGCCTTGCATGGTCATTGTGGATACACCGCAATGATTGCGTATTTAATCAAATTGAAGTCTTTGCAATCCAGGTTGTTCAGAAAGCACTAAGGGGGGGATCATTCATTCACTTATCTGTTCCTCATGCTGAATTGTTAGCCGCTTGGCTTGGTGTTAAGACAGCTATGCTGGACCTTCATATTACTAAATTTATATTGGAAGGTGACTCGATCACTGTCATTAATTGGCTTAAATCTCAGCATAGATCATCTGCACGGCACATTCCATTCTTCCAAGATCTTCAAATGTGGTTACATTCTGCTACATATGTTACAATTTTGCATGTATTTGAGAAGTCAATCAACTCGCAGATCATATGGCTGCGGATGCATTGCAGGGAGTTTTTATAGACCTTGGATGTTGACCTGGATGTTAAAACCAAATTAATCCTTAATGCTGATGCCTATGGAGTACAGTATCATCGGCCATAGTTCATTTAATCTCCTTTTCTTCACTTGTATTGTTGGTCTATGCTTTATGTGCCTGAAATTGGTAAAAAAGGCTCAATTTTTATGCTACCTTAACATTTTATTTGAATGTTTCTTCAGCGGAAGAATGAGCAAGTCTTGGTTACTACCATTATTATCCTTTTGAAGCTGTTTCATTGTATCAATTTTATTCAACTGTCAATCTGTCACTCATACCCTGCTGGTTATTTTGCTCTTTCCACTGAGCACAGTTTGCAAGCTATGGTCTCAAAATATGCCAGAGAAAACATAGATGTGCTTCAGATTGTGTTTCTTATATTTCAAAAGAAGAAATTTACTTTTCAGCTGTGCAGGTCATCCAATCTGACTATTCATTTCAGGCATTTGCGTCTCTTCATATACCTTCTGTATCTGAAGTTATCAAGGCTCAAATCTTCATTGATGGATATGCTGATACATCAACATCTTACTGGTGTTCCTGTTTTGATTTCAACCGGCATCAACATATACAAGTTTCTGAAACAGCAAAGACAACTTTGGTGTTAAAAGACTGGTTATACTTTTCCTGTTACATTGATACTTTGCTGGATCTTCACTCCTTTTGTTTTTTTCCATCACTTTTTTGAAGAACAGTGTGTTGGTTCATGTAAGATTTGTGTGTTCCAGATGGTTTTGGGTTGGTTAGTCTTTGTAGGTGATCTCTCATACTCCTGTAATCTTTTCAGTTTTCTTAATGCATAGCTGCAGGCTCCCAGTTTACCCAAAAAAAAAAAAAAAAGACTTTCCAACTATGAATATACATGGCCTAAATTATGCCCATGGATAAAGAATTCAACCTCTTCACACATGGACAAGGGGCAGTCCATGGTGTGGAGATTCAATATAGTCGCACACAAATGTCCATAAAGTGGTGGTTCAACCTATTGTCATATAGAGGTCGACGAACCCATGAAGCGAACATATGGACAGACCTAATAATCTATTAATTAAGGTTAAACATCAAATTTGGCTAATAGTGTCCTACATCAAAGCACACTGTTACGTTATAATTCAAAGCAAATGGAAGTTTTGTGAGGACACACCTTCTGCAACTTTTGCACAGAAATAATTGATAATAACCAACGTTCTAGTAATTTGAATTTACCTCTGTCACCTCTGATACAATGTATAACATTACAAGCTAATTTATCTGACCTCCAGTGGTAAGCATGGTGACTTGTAGGCCATTTCAAATGAAGCTCTATACCTGAAACTACTAACTTAATGCGACCCGGAATAATGGGACGCACTGGATTCAAGAAGACAATGTTGTGACCAATCCGGGATATGGAATGAGGGTTGTCTCGCTCCCTAAGAATGAAGGCTTCCCTTGCTGTTGGACATGGGGTTAGCCTCTTTAAGCCATAACAGCTGAGCCACTTGTTCCATGTTCACCTTACCCAACGAAACATGAGCGGACCCAAGAAGGCTCTAATCTCTACCTGGAGGAAAAAAGGGCAGTGGGTTAGCACGGCGAGAAGACCGACCGTAAAATCTAATCTCATATATAAGTGATGTCGGGTTGTCTCTGATTTGAAAAATAACTTAAACAAATGCATGGCATCTCTTGATCCTTCTCTATGAAAAGATAATGTGTTGGTTTGTTTAGTTATTTAAGCCATAGAGGGCCACGGCAAAGAAACTACCAAGTAAATTTATAGGTTTTCTTTATATACCAAGGCAAAAAAAAAATCTCTGCTTGATAGAAATAGTGGTGAAAGCGAGACGGTGGCCGCAAAGAGTTTGAGCAGGGTTCGTGATTAGAGACTTAGGCTCTATGATAATGATTAGATGCATTATGAGACGGCATCAATGATGGATGGACCCTCGATTGCTCAAGATATTTGAAGTATGGTAGAAAGTTGCACATCCTTTCAAGCTACATATGTTATCGGGGAGATGAATAGTGCTGCAGATTGAACATTTTCTATGTGGCCGAATATTTAGATGGATTCTTTAATTCTTTTGGATGAATCATGATACCATTCTTTCTTCTCTTTGTGATAGTTTAGTTTTTGATTTTATTGGATATATTCCTATTAGCAGACCAGATTGCTTTCTATGTGGCCGACTATTTAGATGAATTCTTTTGGATGAACCACGATATCACTCTTTCTCTTTGTGATAGTTTATTTCTTGATTTTATTGGATACATTCCTATTAGCAGACCAGATCGTTTTCTATATGGCCGAATATTTGGATGGATTCTTTTGGATGAATCATGATACCATTCCTCTTCTCTTTATGATAGTTTTTTTTTTTTTAATTTTATTGGATAATTCTTATTAAGATAGTACAATTTTTTTGCCTCATCAAAAAAAATTCTTTTAAAAAAAGAGAGGCTATGTTATTGTTTTAAAGACATATATGTTCAATGGCGAGTTACTCGCCCATCATTATGCGTGGGTTTTGTTGGGAACAACACGCATGGCTTTGGTCCAACAAGGAACGCCATGAAAATGCCAAATTTGTGGTCGTCAATAATGTTATTTTGGTCGCAAGTCGCAAAGAATCAGAGGCATCGAGTGAAGACAAGAAAGAATGGATGGCGTGACGTCCATGATTGAATCTATTTACGGGAAACGGATAACCAGAAACCTATTGTCGACCCTCTTATTTATTAGATTTCTAATTTCTTAATGAACATGTCATTCAACAATGAGAATCTGTGGATAATTATGTTTTCATGTGTTTCTTTTGAAGGACAAAAATCCTCTGATTCTTCTTTCTTTTTTCTTTCTCTGTTTTTTTTTTTAATTTTTTTATGAGTTTTTGTGAAGCAGCTATATTATATATTTTGGCATGTTTCATATGCACCCGTGCACAAATTGTGTAGATTTTGCACCCCTCATGTATTATATATAGATGAAGTGTTGCTAGAATACTGTTTAGAAATTACTATTTCTATTTAATAATAAAATAAATTAAATTTTTTTTTTACAAAATCTTAACAATTAGTTGATTGTTTTGGATTGAGGCACATATTGTCTAAAAATGCAATTCGCCCCTAAATGTGGGATCATAATAATTTTGTCCCAAAAATACAACAATCCAATTCAACCCGATCCTTTTCTAATGAACACAATTGCAAGGAGGCTTGATCAGAATGACTTCTTAAAGTCATTATCTAAAAAATAAAGAAAAAAATAAAAAAAATTAAAAAAATAGTACCCTGAAAAGTCTCCATCTTCGAAAGCAATATGATGTGAGAGATAGAATATCAAAGGGAGTGGATATGATGTGAGTTCAGATGATCGAGATAATATAATGGTTCTAAAGATACATGATATTTCGGATCTATTTAGAAACTTATGTTTTCTTCTAAAAAATCATTGACATCCAGCAAAAAGTATTTAAAAGTATTTAAAAATATTTAAATAAACTAAAATTTAGAGGATAAGATTGGTTTCTTTAAAAATATCTTTTTCGAACTAAAACGCCAACCCAAAGTGCAAGCTCTATTTAGAAACAATAACCCCTTGTATGGTTGTAAAAGAAATCCTATATTTAGTCCAAATCTTATAAGGAGACAGAATACCATTCACAGGGATATAACTGGGATGGAACAACCAACAAGAGTCAAAGTCGAAATGTTGTTAGGCACAAGGGATTCCTTGTTCTCCTTCTAGTAAATCACATAAGTAAGACATGCCGTCACTCCAAGAAATTGATCAACATGGAAGAGTGCAGGAGATCTCGAGTCATGCACAAAGATGCATGAATTAGTTCCGTTGGAACGTTCAACACAATAATGATATGGTCAATAAGATGACAACATTGTTAGGTGGAGCCATGCACATCAACTATTGCTTCAACATAGCAGTTTAACGTGGGTGGAGGACCTTGCTACTTCAAAGCTTCAGATATCGTGTGTTTTGCATTTTTCCTCGGTGGATTTTGCATAATAAAAAATTATTTAGTTATTGATTCAATAAATTCGTACCAGCCGTTTTGAGTTTATATATTGCTTGTCTCATACTTAGAATCGAGTGCCAAACTATCTAGGAATTTCTAAATATATAGCATTCTACCAAAAGGTAAATAAATCTGATCTTTTCTTGGAAAATCAATGATCTTGAGAAATTTTTAATGCAAAATTTACTTTATGTTAGAGCATTGTAAGGTCAAAGGTTCAAAAAAATGAAATATATTTATCTACCCTGAAACTTTTTGGTCCACACAAAATAAAGAAAGTAAAAAAGCTCCAAGTTGCTCCTATTTATAAAATATTTTATTATTGCAAGAGTTTTTTTTTTTGACTTTCTTGCTCATGATACTGAGTGCCGAAGAAGATGTTGATCTAATGGTTGATGAAAATCATATGCAACTTGTGTCGAATAATGAATTGGTATTGGATGATCCAGCAATCAAACCACAGTACATATTACCTCAAAATTAGAATAGTCAAAATGCGAAAATAACATAAGAGCAAAACTATGCCAACTCCAAAACTTCAATGTAAAATGCCGCAATCAATGGCACACTTGATGGTATCAATTCAAAGGTAATAACAAGAATACGCAGTATCCGCCGAGTGCAATTAACTTTTCTAGCGATATTTTTTAGTTATTCAAATATTTTTGATTCCATGAGATGCTGAAACCTTATAAAAAACCCTCCAACAAACGTAGCCAGCCTGCCTAAAATTTTTGGGCACATGCATGACAGCAATTCTATATCCAGGTGCAAGGCTTTCTCCCCCCCCCCCCCCTCTGCATGGCAGGTGAAATGGGGGAACTCAATGCATGTAGATGAGCTGGTGATCAATAGGCTCCAACAAGACATTGACTCCGGACTTGAAATATTAAAAACTCGTTCAAACGCCGAAAAAATTCCGTCATCCCCCGCCACTCACGCCACGCCAACTCAGGCCGGCACCGCAACGCAATCAAGTTTGACCGTATGTTAACCTCACCCTACGCATTATTATTCCCCCCCCCCCCCCCCCCATCAACCAACGCGGGACCACGAGATCCAAATGCTGTTTAACGTCACCCATATTTTTTTCCATTCTCAAGCTCTCCAAAAGCCGCCTCCTTTGTTCCTATTCTCAACCGCTCCATTATACCATTCCCACCCACGTCGCTCTCCTTCCTCTGCTTTCATTTTTTTCATCGTTCTTCTTATCATTGTTCTACGTCCACCCACTCCTCAGTCAATGCCCAGCCCCATGTGCTCCTGGCCTTTTAAAGGAAAAAAAAAAAAAAAAAACAAGAAGAAGAAGAAGAAGAAGAAGAAGGATAGAAGAAAATCTACGCCACTACTCTTCTTACTGCGGCTAAGTAAAAATTCTGTGGATCACTGATTGCATCTTGTGTTCGTGTTTCCACTCGAATTGCCGACTGCCTTCTATGGGCCCTACTGGCCTCGTCTCTTCTTCTTCCTCCCCTTTTAGGAGGATCAACAGTCCTCGGGAGTCGGAGAGTTGGCGGATCGGAGGGAGGCAAAAGGGCCAATGGGGGGCTTTTCCTTGTACTTGTTGCCCTCCTCCCTCGTCTCCTCCACTGTTTCTTTATGCTTCTTCTTATCATTGGCTTTGGTGCTGAATTATGGGGTGGTCGGTGGTTTGGCGGCTAGCCAGGCGAGTGACCGGATCACCTGGCTACCAGGCCAGCCCCCCGTGGGATTCTCCCAGTACTCTGGCTATGTTACGGTGAATGCCAGCGCCGGCCGGGCGCTGTTCTATTGGTTAATCGAGGCGCCGCCGGCCGCCCAGCCTGCGCCACTCATCCTCTGGCTCAATGGCGGGCCGGGTTGCTCTTCTGTAGCCTACGGTGCTTCGGAGGAGCTCGGTCCCTTCCGCATCCACCCGGATGGAAAGACCCTCTTCCTGAATCCGTATGCTTGGAACAGTGGTAAATTTCTGAAAGATGTGATTTTTATGCGTATGTGTGGTCTGAATTCGTGTAAAAAAAAATCTCTCCTTTTTGGGTTTTTCTGATTCGATGGGGTGTCGGCAGTGGCCAATTTGCTCTTCTTGGAGTCCCCGGCTGGTGTGGGCTTCTCCTATTCCAATACCTCGTCGGATCTTTACACTGCTGGAGACCAGAGAACAGGTTTGACATTCCTTCTTGTGTACATTGAAAGAATGATTCTGAGGTCATTAGTTAAAGCTTTTACTTTTCTTTGCAGCTATGGATGCATACAATTTTCTTGTGAATTGGTTTGAGAGGTTCCCCCAATACAAATATCGGGATTTCTACATCACTGGAGAAAGCTACGCAGGTGTTCTGTCACTGACAAATGCCTTGACCTAGTCTTTTTTGCTTCATTTAAAGCCATGCATTCTTGCTTATCTCTATCTAATTTCTCTTTCAGGGCACTACGTTCCTCAATTATCTCAAATAGTGTATAGGAAGAACAAGGGCTTTCAGAATCCCATCATTAATTTCAAGGGGTTCCTGGTAAACTTTGGAAACCTTACGCTAATTTATCCACCTGCTTCTGCTGCTTCTTGCAATCAGTTTTGACAATTTCATTATTTTGGATCATGGATGAAGGTTGGTAATGGTGTTACTGATGATTACCATGATTTTGTTGGCACCTTTGAGTATTGGTGGACCCATGGCCTGATATCTGATGACACTTATCGTGATCTGAGGGTCATCTGTGACCTTCAATCCTCACAACACCCTTCAGCAGATTGTATGAAGGTTCTTGAAGCTGCTTCTAACGAGATGGGAAACATCGACCCGTACAGTATCTACACAAGGCCTTGCAATGACGCTACTACTCTTAAGCGCAAATTAAGGGGTCATTATGTGAGCACTTTGGTCCCCATTTCTTTTTAACCTTAAGCACTTTCTGAGGAGTTTCTTTAACCCATTTTCGTTTGTTTCTCATTAAAATTTTCCCATTCCTTTGCCGTGTGATACTATGTCACTAGGCGACATCAATATGGCCAACCTATCAGGAGAAAAAAATGAATTTGGCTACCAAGTTTTATTGATCTTGTGATTCCTTTGACACAGACACACACACACACACACAAAAAAAGAGTAAAAATGCTCAAAGCTATGCCTTTCAGCATACCATTTGACTTCGGTCTGAGTCAATTTGAGTTGTTTAAGATGACAAACATTTTATTTCACTTCAATTTTGGCCTACATCTTATAATATGTTATTCAAACTCAGCCTTGGATGTCCAGAGCTTATGATCCCTGTACTGAAAATTATGCCAATGTGTACTATAACCGTCCTGAGGTGCAGAAGGCACTCCATGCCAATGTTACCGGTATACCTTATCCTTGGGATACATGCAGGTTTGTTAGATATAATTGAATTTAACTTTTCTTTCAGTACTTCATGAATTCAAGAAGCTTTCTTTACTAAGCTGTACGTTTTCTTTCCTGTTGACCATATGGCAGCAATATTGTTGGGAAATACTGGACAGATTCTCCTAGATCCATGCTTCCTATATATCGTGAACTTATTGCAGCTGGCCTAAGGATATGGGTGTTCAGGTACCTTTTGTTCTCATTCATACATACATATACAGGTATACACATACAGATAGGTTAATTTGGAAACAGATTCCTCAAGTTGGATGGATGGGGCAAGTCATGCCTCAGGATTTTCAAAGCAATCTACAGCTGTTCATATGAAATTTTGCTAAGGAGCCGCCCTTAATAAGGTTTTTATATAGGCTGGATGAGGAGGAACTGTTTCTGAGTTGTGTTAAATTTCATCTAAATTGGACTGCATTAGCTTTTTGCTGAGGATGAGACTAATAGATAATCTTCTGCTGTAGTGTTCCCTGTTAGAAGAATCAAACCTTGTGGGATATGGTACTGATGTATTCTACCTAGAAAGAGTAACCCATGCTTTTGATTCAAAAGGAATGGAACTCGTTGAGTACATGGAGATGTCAATGCTTCTATCTAATATTTACAAGTTTAATATTAATCATTGGCACTGAAAGTACCTGTTCTCATGAAGCACAATGCCCAAGAATTCAGTACACTGAAAACACAGATTTAAAGCTTGGATTAGTTATAAATTAACAAAATTTTGGAACAGGAAGAAAATGAAGAAAAATATTTAAAAGAAAAAGGTGTTTCAGAAAATATGGAAATGACACATAAATATAATATGAAGTCAGTCTCTCAATACATACAATTCCACCTTTCTGCATGTGACAGTAAAATACAAGTAGTTACCCATTTTTTTCTGAGGATTTGTTGATAACAGGATTAAGATGTAAACAGAGACTAATAGTACATAAAAAAACAAGTTCAGGAAATAATATTATGAATAGCTAGAAAAATGGATGCATAACAAACAAAACTTGAGGATCCCAACTGACCAAGTTGGTAAAGTTTCTTGTGTAGATACAAGAGTTATGGATTTTATCCCACTGTCACATTTCTATTTATTGGAGCTTCCGCTGATCCTAGTTCTTTTTTGCCAAAAGGAAAAAGAAAACCGATTGGTCAATATAAGAAATATTTGCCCATTATGGACAAAATCTTTTGGTCTTAGTTGTTTTGCAAATCTTAAAAAACCTTTCAAGTACATCAATATAAGTTAATTTAATCCCGGCATACATTAGTATTCCATAAGCTGCATTTACATAAATTTATCAGGAGATTGCATAATTAGATAATGAGTATGCAAATGGAACCTAAAATTGCAAATAACAAATAAAGCAAGCAATAGCATGAAAATCTGAAGCAACTAATACAACTAATAGCATGAAAATTTAAACAAATAGGAGATACGTCAGATGGTCTGTCCTCGGTGAGAAAGAACCTGGAAGATTGTACCATAATTTTTCATATTTATTTTATTTCTTGTTGACCACTGCCATTTTGAGTCCTGTTTTTCTCTTAAATTGCAATTGCATCTGTTTGGCAGTGGAGACACTGATTCTGTAGTACCCCTGACTGCGACAAGATATTCAATCGATGCTCTCAACCTTTCAACTGTCATCAGCTGGTATGCTTGGTATGACCAAGGAATGGTGAGTCTAACAATCTACTTGTCAGATGTTGCCATGCTATTGATTAAGCTACAGACGTCCATTTTTCAGATATTTGACCAATACCTTTTATCTCCTTTCCCTTTGCTATGTACTAGGTCGGTGGATGGACTCAAGTTTACAAGGGCCTGACCTTTGTGACTGTCAGAGGAGCAGGCCATGAGGTTCCTCTCCATCGCCCTCGACAAGCTCTTGTACTGTTCAAACATTTCTTACAAAACAGGCCCATGCCAGCTGAAACCTAAGAAGCAATCAATTGAAGCAGGAGGACAACAGAAGCTTCAAAGCAGCATGAACATTCATTTCCACCAAGTGCCCACCTTTGGTGCTTGGTGAAATTTATATCATCTTTTATCAGCCTTCAATTTATTGTTTAATTTCCATATAGTATCTTCCAGCATATTTGTATTTTTAGCAGCCATTTTTATAAGTATGTCAAGAAAGTCTGGACAATAACAAGGAATGAGGAGTCTAGTGCAACTGTGCATATTTCTGTAGCTGGACAATAACAAAAGACAAGGAGGCTAATGCAACTGTGCATACTTCTGTATTTATCAGCTAAGAATTAATGAAGGTCTACTTGTCTTTCAATTGGTTATTGGAGTTCACAGAATGTCCTCCTCATAGCTATAGCATTGTTGGCAAGTATGAATTCTATATTCTTTTTGTAGAGGATCTCATGATTAGATGACTAAAATCTTAAAAGTCATCAATTAGAATGTCATTCCATGTCTTTTAACTATCATGCTGCACTAGACCAGATAAAAATCCATTTCATTTTGCAATGCATTATAAGTAATCATGTTTATCAACCTGAATTTATTGTATCGGGTCCATGCACCAATCCATTGCCATGGTGAAGACTTTTTAAGACCATGATTCGTTGCCATTAAGAAGATTCTTTAGGGCAACGATTCATGATTCTATACCTGGCTTATTTTCACTGTAGTACAGTACTAAATTTGATAATATGAACCAATCGTACCATCTTGCTCTTGGCGGAAAATACCTTCGCAGAATTTAATTTAAGCTGGGGTTGACTGCGCTGCATGCTTTGTGAAGCAGTTTAATTGCAATAAAAAGAAGAGAGAGAGGAGAAGTCTGATGCCCATTACTGTACTTCGACAAAGCCATTAAGCTCGCCGTTTACATGGCTTCAGGAAAGTGGATGCTTGCAGGCAAATTGGTGACAGAGCGCTAAAAAAAACTCTATTGCAATACTAACTCTGGTTAGGGTATAAAATTTTGAAAAAAAAAAAAAAAAACTTGTGCTCAGTTTTATCTGGTCCTCGCATGCAGCCTACCGGCTGGACTAGTTCATAAGATCGGATACGCGTTAACGCATTGTCATATAAAACCCTCTATGGATCATAAATATTATAGATAAGTTCTGTTGGTTTATGGAAAGTTTGAACTAGCCACATCAAACGGCATGCCTAGATTAATTCCAAATTCAAAGTGGGTCATGACCATCTTTGGACTTCAGTGGATCTTGATCATTTAGAATCTTACGATTTTATCTTTAAAAAGACGCCTCACATGGAAGAGAAGATTTTAATCTATATATGCCATACTCTTTCCTGGCTCTAACCGATGTGGGACTAAAGAAGCACTCTCTACACCACAACATTCTCTATAAAATTTAAATATTATATTTTTTTTTTCTTGCAGATTTTGTAAAAATACTTTATACTAAGTTGGAACGACAATCACTTATGAAGTATGTGTATTATAAATAAATTCTTTAAATCGATTTAATGCTAGATATAATTCTAGACTTGTCGCAGTTGTGGTGGTTTTGTTCACACGACACAAGGTTGATATCCTCTGTTAAAAGAGTACCTATGAAATATTCATCTATTATCAATTTTTGGCATGATGATGGATGTGAAAGGATGAATTGATGACGGGGATTGGATCCACCCTGTCCTGAACGCCATGGATGTCCATCCAACCCCCATCCCCTGCTAATTATTATTTCACGCCCTTTTTCTCTAATGAAATCTTGAATCTCTTGCAACCTTTTATGTAGAAATTATTGCACTAAATTTCCAGCAAGTAGCAGCACATTTTTATCACGAAAAATAAATATCGCAGACGTGTCACACTCGTATAACCCGTGAATCGATCCTAATTGGGATATAAAGCATCAATCAGGCAAACGCCGAACAGCAGCAAACACCACATCAAAAGACGGCGAATGAATCAGAACTTCAAAGGAACCACCAATGCAGGTCTTTACCACTCCTCCAACCGGCCAATAGATCCTGATCTCAACTCATTCCTTCATCCACTTGGTTCCTTGCGTATTCTCCGGTAATTTTATGCAGTTTGCCGCCCCTCCTTATTTTGGCTCACTCAGATAAAGCTGGCGGAGTCCGTGGGGAATTATTTTGTTACAGCTGTATTCTTCCGCCTCGCCTTGGAGTGCCATGCCCAGGTTCAGTGCCTCTTCTTGAATGATCTCCAAAGCATTTGTTTGCCTTCATATAATGCATATCTTTTTTTTTTTTTTTTTGATGAAAAGGGAGGATAAACCATCCTGTTTTTATTTGAATGAAAAGAGAGTATACAAAATATAGAAACCATAGCCGAGATGGCTAAGTGAAGGAGGAAGGAAACTGTAAATATTTGAAAAATCAACTGAAATACAGCACCATCAGAAAAAATTCAGAAAGCTGAACACTACAACAATTTCTGCAGAAAATAGAACACTGAAGAATGACTTCAAAAGTAGCAAACTATAATATTTGGAAATCTGTTTCTATCCTGGATTTGTTTCTGAAATCTGAAGTCTGAAAGCAATGAAATCTGATAACTGTCTTCCAAAATTCCTGCAAAAACTCGGTGAGAACTCAGAAACCTGCACATCCTAATTAGTGCTGTCTTTGCCGAATTCTGAGAAGAAACCGTGTCAACCCTCTGTCTGAACCTATCTAGCCCTGCTTCATCTGGATTTCAGCTGCTGGTTCAGTCATCTTTCTCGTTTAAAAGCACCGTTTGATGTGGCACTATCCCTTGCATCGAGTTGTCCTGTTGACTTGTAATGTTTCCCACTTGGAAGCTGGTTGACCTGTTGTTGTTATTAGTTTCCTGCAATGTCCATTCCTTTAGCAGAAAGTTAACTGCCTCCACAATTTTAACAGGGGCTCTTGCTTCCGCATTAAAAATTCGTTGGTTTCTTTCTATCCAAAGACTCCACATTACCACTGATACAATACAATCCCATGTCGCTCTTCTCTCTACCGTTGGAATTCTTTATCTCTACTGATTCCATAAACCTTCCACGGTACACTCTGACAATGGCATTTGCCAAGTGTTTGTAAAATGTTTCCATACCAATGTAGCAAAAATGCACTCTATAAAGATGTGAGTCGCTGTTTCCTCCATACATCCACATGTGCAACAACACACCGTTGGTGTAGGCCAATTTCTTTTGTGTAAATTGTCCGCTGTCAGAATTTTGTTGTGAAACGCCAGCCAATTGAAGATTTTGATTTTTTCTGGTAGTGGCAGCTTCCGATTGATCTTGGCAAACTGAGAGTAAACTCCTCCATTGGAGAAGAAGAAATATGCATTCTTGACCGTGAATTTATTATTTGTTGACCACTTCCAGAGCACTTTATCAGCTTCTCCGTTTAATTGAATTTCACCAATGCCCAGTTGTATGCTTTGTGTCAACCTTATAATTCTTTCTGATTCCTGATAACCTCCATATAATGCATATCTTGGATCTAAATTATCCAAGTATTTCCTGTTTCTACTTGACAGCCATTTCATGGGCTTCAGAGTGAGCTCAAACATTATATGGGACGACAGCAAGTTAATTCTGCAGAATCCTTGTGGAGTGATCTTTGTAAGGCTTATGGACCATCAAATGACCAACCAAATGCTGATTCCTGTAAAGTTAATAAGTTTGACCTTTCCTTACCGGAGGAAGAGGATCCTGAACCCGATGATGGAGAAGAGTTAATAAGATGTGATTCGAATAAAGATAGCCGTTTGGAATATTCTGGTCCAATAGATGAAACAGAGGAAGCACCTGTCAAGGATATGGACATTAATACACTGAACTGAAAGATGGCTCTGGTAAGGAGGAACCTACCGATGGAAAGCCAGCACCTGATCCATCTGAAGACTCTTTTGCTTAGAATAAGAATTCTTATGCTCCATGACTTCTATTTTGATCTTCTGTTCTATCACATGTTAGGTGGCAATTTCAATTTCAATTCCAATGTTTTTGGGGAAGATGCAACAACAAATCAAGTTTGAATTTTTTTCTGTCTCACCGAACTTTTTAAGGAGCTATAGCTCACACAAAGATGTGATGCTAGATGTAGCTTCTCCATCTAGCTGGTTGAATATCATTCTGCATGCCAATTTAGGAAAGTAAACTAGGTAGTATAGTCTACTGAGAACTTTGTATCACTCTGATTTTCTCGTTCATGGACCTGCTGGCAGGATGAAATCATGCTAAATGATTCATAGAACACATACTACTTGTTCTGCAAGGGAGCATCATATGCCTTTGAGAAATGAGCTCTTTTAGAAGCATTTCTTGATAACTCCATATTTTTTCCTCTTAACATGCTTTACTAATTCATAACACCTTATATTGCTACTTGTCCTCTTACACTAGCTGGGTTTGCCAATTATTATGTTGCTTATTAGCAAGATATCTTCTACCTCACTTTTACAGAGTGCTTAGCCAAGGGACTTCAGAAGGGACCAACTATGCAGAAGATTATACTTGTAACTGTGGCATTGATTATATTGTTTAGCATGTATGGTTGTATTGTACATGTGTGTGCGCATGCGCGTGTGTGCCTGTGGTGTGTTTGCAGCTTCAACCAAAAGTGTAAATTTGCAATTTGCATCTATGACATAGATTGATTGATTCGTGTGCATATGCTATTTTGTTTTGGATTTGGCTTTTGTTGCAAATAAACTTGATAGATCTGAATGCACCTGTTCTTAGTTTATGAACAGGATCCTTCTAGAAGATCATGATTGCCTAAGGCCAAGAGGATTTTGTCGGTACTCTATAACTATTCAATGATGCATTACAATTCTAAACTCACTTATGGTTTTAGTATTCAAATTGAATTAGTAAGATGGTTTCCACTTTATTCTTGTTGATTTGTTGGTCTTTGCTTGGTACTAGGTGCTTTGTGGTGAGCATTTTTATATTCTTATCATTTAAACTTCAACCATATGCTAATAAGTTTAAAAAGAAGACTTGTTTTTTTTTCACTTTATTCTATGTCCACGTCAGTCATGTATTTTGGAAGGCCAGCTGAGCTGGTTGGCTCTCCAAAGAGGCTCTTACTCATTGAGTTACCTCTTGCCAAGGGAATAAACCCACAGCCTTGATGGAGATAGACTGTTAGTTCTGTTTTGTTTTCTCAGAATATCCATGAAACTACTTAGGCTTTGTCTTTGACAGCAGAAAGAAAAGGTTAAAAGAAGAGGTTCTCATTAAGCATTAATTTTGGAACTTAAGAATTGCAAGAACATGTTAAGATGGCCTATCTAATATCATTCCTTCTATCTGCAATTATACTTCGTTGAACTTTCTTTACAAGCTTGACATTGCAAATTTGTTATCCTAGTCTTTTGAGGTAAGTTAACCGTTGATTTAGTTAAAAGGACAAATGATTATTCTCAGGGAAAAAAAAAAAAAGTACAGTGGAACATTTACTATTGAGAGGTATTAAATGAGCTGCTTAAGATTTTGGATTGACGTCCCTTGGGACCGGTATCTTTTCATTCCTCTGCCTTGAAAATCCAGAAGAGATGGAAAATAAACCCAGGGGCCACTGGCCCTCCCCCATGTTCATGTGTCTAGAATTGGTTACAAAGCCATAACCAATTTGCTTTTTATTGTCCGGTGAAAGCAGTACCCATTTCAGACATGCATTCCTACCCAAGTATAAAGTATCATGTTTATCATTGTTATAATGCATTAATAGATTCTTGTTGATGGTTGGAATAATTTAGATTGTTATATGATTGTCACAAGTTATATGATGGCATAGGATCGCACTTGTTAGAAGCTTCCCACCTAAGCTTATCTAGGAGTGAATAAGTGAAGCTTATCTTAAAGATGAAGATGATGTAACTGTCTTCTTTTGCTGCATCGTATTTGACAAGCAGAATGTTTTGTGAATGGGGCCTCCTAAAGATATAAGGTACCTTTATGCATATTATGCGGTATGGTGCCTATAAGTGTGATTATGCTAAGAAATTAGCACACAATTTCTTTTGTGAGAAGTATATGGTAATCAGAAGGAAGCACACATAACAAACAAAATAAGCTGCACTATCATTTTCATTCTTTTGTACTGTAATATTTATAATAGCTTTTTGTTCATATAATTTTCCCATGCTTATATGTCCTATGATTTAATTTTTCCAACCTAACACATTTTCTGATAGGGGATATGGTCAGAGGAAAACAAAGAAATGTGCCCTTACCATTACTCTTACAAGCAAGCATTATTGCCGAACCCTTTCACAGACAGTGAGTCTACCGACTAAAGGTTTTCAATCATCTTAAATTTTGTTCCTTCAAGGTGTTGACTTATCCTGAGACGCGCCTGTTTTCTGCATGAAACAGATTGCAGCTGATAGTTGAAGAGTTGTCAGAAAGGCCATCTACATTGATACTGTGCATAATTGTTTTTTTAATTCATACAGCTCCATAATCAATTCTTCAGAAGTGATTTTTTTTTTCTTTATTTGAGAATGATTCTGCTTTTAATCTCCTTAGGAGTATCAAAAAAAAGAACATATTTCAATATTCTGAAAAGAGATGATCCGAAATATCCTGTTTTCCAGCCAAAAAACTTGCATTTTATGAACCAGACTGTCAACATTAAGGGCAATACATGGACTAATATGAGAAAAATATCGGTCATCAGAAAAATCAGGCAAGAACAAGGCATTGGTTAAAAAGAAAATAAAAGAAAATTGATCTCTTTGGGGTTAAAAGAAAAGTAATCTTTCAACAAATCTTAAATACTCTAAATCGATCACAAGACTTGCAAACAAAATGACGGATGGATTTGGATAGAATTCATGTTATAATAAAAATGTACCAATTTGCCTGAGCAATCATATATTACAAGAAATTAAGATATGACAAATCATGAGAATTCTGTGCCTCGATATTACGATTTAAAGATCCATAAACCGTTCTGACAATTTTATAAGGAACAGATTCAGCAAGATTTAAAATTTGAAAAAAAGCCCAACAGAAGTGAGCTACCTTACCAATCAAGGACAGTCTTTTGCGAACTTCCATGATCTTTGAGTGTGGAAGATGATTCCATAACTTGTGAATAGTCTAAGAAGCTTACAGTAGATTCTCTTGGTCCAAAAACAGAAAAAGCCCCGACACACTAGTTGGCACAAGGTACTGGACACCCAGAAATGGACCCCTGTCAAGTACAGGTCACTTCATGTTCAGATTCTTTTGAACACTTGACTCCCTCCTAAAACAGTAAAGTGCTCATTGTTATCCAAAGCATGCTGCTGAGTCTCTCATCTTATCCCCCCAAAACCATCATTATATACACTAAACAATAATAAGAATCTCCACTAAGAATCCATAAAGTAAAAGGCAGAGAACAACCTCTCCCTCCATTCTTTCTTAACATGTAAGGAAAAAAAAATACCTGCACAAGGCACTCAAAAATTTGAAATCCTGTTCAAAATGCTCTGGACCAGGAAAAGGGAAGCATCATTACACCCTACAAAACTTTAAAAGACAAAACCATATTACCAAAAGTTGTCCAATCTCCATAATCAAAATATATATATATATATATATAAAGAAAGAAAAAGAAGGGGAAAGTAATCGCCACTCACACCCACAGACCCAGCGGTCCAAGAAAGAAAGCAAGCAAAGAAGCAAGAATAATACCAACCAATCTAGAGAGAGAAAGAGGAGGAGTTGAGATGGCCGTGTACCGATTCAGCAACACGGTGATCGGATACCTGAACCTTTTGACGCTGCTGGCGTCGATCCCGCTCATCGGCGGGGGGCTGTGGCTGGCGCGGAGCTCGGCGACGTGCGAGTCGTCGCTGCAGACGCCGCTGCTGGTGCTGGGTTTCGTGGTTCTCTTGGTGTCGCTGACGGGGTTCGTGGGGGCGTGCTTCAACGTGGCGTGGGCGCTGTGGCTCTACCTCCTGGTGATGCTCCTCCTCATCGCCGCGCTGCTCGGGCTCACGGTGTTCGGGTTCGCCGTCGCCGGCGGCGGCGGCGGGGAAGAGGTGCCCGGCCGGGTGTACCGGGAATACCACCTGGAGGACTACTCCGGGTGGCTCCGGCGGCGGATCACGGAGGACCGGTACTGGAGGGCGGCGAGGGCATGCGTCGTGGGCTCCAAGGCCTGCGCCAAGATCGCGCTCTGGACTCCCTTGGACTACCTCCAAAGGGACCTCACCCCGATCCAGGTAAAAACGCCTATCGATGATGGGCCCAATCTCTTATTTGTCCCGAACCAGTTCCTAGCCTCTCTCTATTATTGAGATGATGCGTGGTGATCGGTCCTATTTTTTTATAAATCGCTTGGTGGTTTCAGTGTTATCTTTTGATACCATCTAATTTCTTGGACTTGAACATAGCAGCATGTGGCCTAAGTTGCTAGAAATCTCCTCCGGTCCTTGTTTTAAAAATAATTCTAGAGGTCAAGTGATAGGAGTTACATGAAGCTAGAGTTACAAGGAGCTATAATAGCAATTGCTTGAATACAATACTGTTGTGTAATTGTGAACATTTCTCTACCTATTTTAATCTCACTCTTGAATTATCAAGGCAGATGTCAGTAATCCAGCTATGTTTGAGTTAGCTGTAGCTTTGCTCTGTTCTCAACAATTAATAGGAACAGAGGAAAGTAAAAAAAACAGGAAAGAAAGAAAATTGTAAGTTTCCTTGCGTTTCTTTTGAGCTGGCCATGATTGAGCTCGCCGGTGTGAAACATGCCTCGTTTGGAGAATAGCATGCTCCAATTTGAGAGAGAGAGAGAGAGAGAGAGAGAGAGTTGGATCGACAGTATTTATGTTGTTCTACTGTTTGCATTGCATTTGGGTACATGCAGTCCGGGTGCTGCAAGCCACCGACGTCGTGCACGTACAGCGCGGGGACAGCGATGGCGGCGCAGGACGAGGACTGCTACCGGTGGAACAACGATGCGAGCGTGCTGTGCTACGGGTGCGACTCGTGCAAGGCCGGCGTTCTGGAGCAGGTCAGGCGGGACTGGCACAAGCTTTCCGTCCTCAACGTCGTCGTCCTCGTCTTCCTCATCGCCATCTACGCCATCGGCTGCTGCGCCTTCCGCAATGCCCGCCGTGCCGAATCCGAGTACCCCTATGGCGAGAACCGCATGTCCAAAATCCGACCCCGCTGGGACTACTACTGGTACTTCTTCCTATATTCTTATTTGTTGACATTTGAATCAATTCAAAGTTTACTGGAAACTTTTCTTTCGTTGCAGGTGGAGGTGGTGGCGTGACAGAAGGGAACAGCTCTATTAGCTAGCTCCATCCTTCGCCTCTCTCTGCTCTCTGTGATCATGAAGGTAGTGAGTTTCTTTAGGCTGTATAATTTGGTTGTGTATAAAGGAAGGAAAGGAGGAGTGCTAGGAGCTTCATTGGGATGCATGGTGAGGGAGGGTTTTGGAGGGGAATGATTTGTTTGTCCAGGGCTCTGCGCAACGAAGGTGACAGGTTGCGTCACTCATTAACATAGCATCTACATCGGATAGAGATGGTTGAGAGCAGGGATCCTCTCTAGTTGTGGAGAATGAATGCTGAGAATAGATTCCATATCGACAAAAGATTGGATGCTTGCTTCCATGCTGAGGAATGGGCACAATTGTGGTTGGAGACTACTGAAGAGGTACAAACGCAGTTGTGTATGAGCCTTTTTGATGAAATTCTATTATCTTTTATATCCATCAATATGTCCATAAGCTGAGAACATCCTTCCGTCCAGCGATGCTGGGATAAGTCAATGCTTCGCATCTCTTTTACCATCTTAATATCAGTGTTATTACATGAGAGATGAACTGCATCAAGTAAGATTTGCCATTAAATTACATGGACTCCGAAAGCTTATCGAAGAATTGCCACCCATTCCGCTTAGCTATCAATTTATTAAAAAAAAAAAAAACCAAGAAAAACCCTGCTTTCTTCACAGCATGTTACTTATAATTCCCCCGTGAGATTTCTTCAGTCTTCACAAAAGAATGGAGTACAGTTGTCTCACTGTGTAATAACCAAAGAACTGCAAAATTTCGCTCTCAAACATCCAATTGCCAATATTGTGAAACTACACGAGGAAACGTTAGGTTTCCATTTAGCAGGCGGATAGACAAAGAGCTCCTTCTCTCACTCCCCTTATTCTTGGAAATGTGAAAAATGTAATCTAACCTACACCAGAGTATCATAATCAACACTTGCTCGCCCACAACTTCTGAGAATACTGCAGAATCTTCAAACATTCAACAGAAATACCAACCTGACGAGCACCTCTCTTATCAAAGTCAGGCTCCAAAGGCTGCAAAAAAGATATTCTATCAGTACTAGAATACCAATACCAAAACTACCGCAGTTAACCCCCAAAAAAAGGGGCAGATCCAACCTACAATGGATGCAAATGGCAATAGTTAACAGCACAAATAGGCATCTGGGCTTCCAGTTCATGAGTTTCACAAATATTATGATAATATAGCAACTTAAAAAAAAGATATAATTTGATCTAGAAAATGCATAGGTTAGCAAGTATACTAGAGTCCAGAAGTGATTTTCTCACATATCAGCAAGTGGCACAATTTTAAAGAAGCCTGCGTTGTAAGTTTTCAGCTATCACTACCACATAGAGACCGGATCAAGACATGATCAATCAGTGAAAGCATTTTTATGATCTAAATGCATAATGGCATCTAAAACAGTTCATCAAGAACCCTGAATGTAGAGATAAAAAGTAACAGATCTCATGTGCATGTCATATGAAACATAGAGGGACATCCACATTGCGATGCACAAATTATAAATAGTGTCGTCAATGAAAGTCAGCTGAACATAGCCCACTGGTGCTGCACCATGTAATATCTATGGTCACACCAAGTTGTTATCCAGCCATTGGCCTTTTTGCTTCTTCAAGCTGCAGCAATTCTATCAACCTTTGAGCCCAAGCCTTCTCCCTTGCCACTGCAGCCATCTTCCTCCCAATCCTCTTCATGTCCCTCTTCTTCCTAGCCTCTGCCCACTGAGCTTTGCGTTTCTTTTTCTCAGACTATTCATACACAAATACCAAAAAGCAGTTGAATCAGTTAAGAGATTAGATGATATATGTTCATCATCCTTATTACACTAGCAAACAGGAATTTACACATGAATGATTTATCTAATGGACCAAAAAAAAAAAAAAGGATCAGCATGCATATATTTAACCAGGTAAGGCAGTATACTTTCAAAAGCCAAGGAGATACAGGAATAACAGTTAACATATGCAATCACTCTTTCAATAGCAACTCATAGGAAGCTGAGTATGACTTTAAACTTGGGCTTAATATCAACTGAAAGCAACATTTTATTCAACAAGAAAATGATTTATCTAATTAGTCAGCAAATCTCGGCCTATCAAATACTGTAAACCATTTTTAGCTGCACCTTAGGGCATTGGATGAAGAGTCCATTCCATTCCCATAAAGCACATTCAATGAGTTAGTGACTAACAACGTCATATATAGAAGCATATGTAATGTCATATGGCCCAAACGGACCATCTCATATGGACAAAAACTTCAATGACATACCACATGAGAAGTCCAATGACACGCCAAATTTACTGAGAGGAGAATATTCCTCTGGGTTTAGAAATAACACATCCCAAGAAATATACCAAAAAATCAAAATAAGAATACATGCAAACATTTTCATGATTTACACCTTCTATAAACTCTAATAGTTTATCTTCTTATTTTCTTCTCGATTGCTATAAAATATGCTTCCTTTCTTTCCTCAGTCATGGAGAAAAGTTTGCTAGTTTAGGTAGGTATATATGCTCTGGTTGGAGAGTTCTTCATTGTCACAGATGCCTAAATTGTGCTGAGACATATTCCAATGACTATGATAGATCCAAGAATGACTTTGTGCAAACCGAGAACAAAAAAAATGATTCATACAAAGCAGTAAGTTTCTTTCCATTTTTTTCTCCTAAAGTTCCACAGATATGAGAAAAATTGACCTGACACATTCAACTTGTTGCAACTTTTGCTATTTCATAATAAATGGATGATTCACCAAGTCCACTGGCCAACCTTACAACACACTTAAAAACACCATTATAATAATTATATCTAACAAAAAATTAAGAATGTGAATAATATAAGGATTTAATTATTAAAGGTATCCATAACGAAATTAACAATTTCATAAGGATATCTCATTTTGTAAGTAAATAAAATATTAGCAATCTTCAATAGCTTGATACTTTGAATAAAACAAAGTATAAATAAGATTGTCTTGATTTTACTAGATAGATTCAGAAAAGACATCATCATTTGCATGTTGGCATTCAAAACTCAACAGGATATGCAACTATGCAAGGAAAAAAAAAGAGACCACAAAATGCACAAAGTCGGACAAATGGAACATCGACCAGATACAAGAACTGCTGAGATAGTTTAAGGCTTGTTCTTTTGTAGGTAAATATCATGGAAAGGTTAGTCAATTTTTTCATTAACCAACTTATCCAATGTTCTCACATTTTCAAGATAGATAAGTTACTTTTCATGGATAACATTTACCTATAAAATGGAAAAAAAACTTACCCACCTAGAGGTGGCTAAATCATTTTCTCATCAGTCAATAAAGTAAGTATTTAATTTTATTCCTAAAATGTCCCATTCTCATTTCTAATGTCTTCATCATTCAATGCCCAATAACTCGGTCATCCACTTTCTTCAAACTTAAAAAACATAAAGAGTATTATGAAAAATATGAATAAATTTTAGCAACTTACTAAAAAAATAGTAATGCAAAAGAACATGGGTAATAGATTTCGAAGCCACTTTTCCATGAGTAAAAGAATATGGTAATTCTTTTTCTACCTAAATAATGCCTGAAAAATATTTACCTAGAAAATATATATTCCCAGATAAATTTTTTTACCCACAAAAGAACAGATGTTACAGACCCTTAAAGTGAAAATTGTTTAGCAGCAATTGCAGGTGTTTGAAAGCATAACTAATTTTAATCCTAATGGAAAATGACAATTGATGGTATTGTGGTAGACAAGGTGACGATATAATCAACAATAATCAATCAATCAAGGAATCTAGATGAATACTACTCCCTATCACAAATGAATAAAATCCACAAAATGAAATTATTTGCACATATTACCAGTATAAATGCCTTCCTTTGCTTGATGCGCTTCTTTTGCTTCCTTCCCTGAATGCTTCCTTCATTGGGTCGACTTCTAGGTATTGGTTCTCCGGGAACATACTGAACCCAAGCATAAGGGCCTGCAATTTTCATCACAGCATTACTATATGTATGCAAAAGCAGAAAAGAAACAAATTTTCAGAGTCTAAAAGGATAGCATGTAACATATTGTAATAAAATTAGTTATAAGAGTTATGATTTAGTGGAAACCAGTGATGGCCTAAAACGTGAATGAAAATCAGAGAAATTTCCCAACGATGATAATAGTGAAAAAGAAGACTTTTCCCACATTCAGAAAAGACTTTTACCAGGCTAGACCTGAAAAATAAATTAACCTCGGTTCACAATTCGAGTAATTATAACCATATGCTTAACCAGCCCTTGAAAGAAGTACAACGAGAGACTTCTAAAAATGTAATTAAATTATTTATAAATACATAGGTATGTGAGATATTCTGAAGGTATTGATTCTTCTAAATCCAAGAAGAAAAGAGCAAGGAGTTTGAGTTTAAATCTATGAAGCTAGACTAATGATAAAAAGAAGTATTCTATCACTTAGGACAATCGGTATAAAGCATACCCATTATCTAACCCAGATGCCATCATACCAGATGCTCGGTAGAGCACAAAGCATCTCAAGATAAAGTGAAGGAAGATACCTCACTTTCAGAGTTCCCAGAACAGCGACGAACAAGTTGTGGAAAGTATCAGCATTTTTAGGATATACATAAAGAGGTATTCAGATAACACCAACATTAATATAAATAATAAACAACCTTATCCCAGCTATCTGAACTATTTCGTCTTTCATTATATTTTCAGGTTGAACCTCTGCAAATGAGTGCCTTCCAATACTTGTAAATTAAATTATGTTGTCAAACGAAGACTATATATCAAAACAAAATTGTCAGAGCGTTGACCACTTCGAAGTGTATGATTAGTAATCATCATGTCTAGAATAGGCTTCAAATCGGACTACAGTATGACGGTTTGGTGATCAAGCAGAATTAAATTAAACAAACTTGTCATCATATGAAACTATGAATCATGGTCAGCACATGCAGTTTCTTCCCATATAAACATTCAATGAGAAATTTTTTGTATTCAGTTCCGGTCAAACCTGACTCCACCAATAGTCCCATCCAATTTTCATTTTTTTTTTTCAAAATTACTAAATTTTAAAAAAATAACATGCCTTGCAGAGAAGGCTAAAGGCACAGCTTAAGAGAAAAGGTAATTAAACAGGCGAGAGGATTTAAATCCAGACCTGGAGGTCTGAGGCCGCTTCTTTTCCGTCGAGGCTTTGTTCCCGGCCTTCTCTTCGGGAACCGGTAATCAGTCAAGCTGCTAAAAACTGCACCTGCTGTACAAGTCGAAAAAAATCTTTCCAAAGACAAACCCCGGTGCACATCGGAGAAAAATGTTGGGCGAATTCCGCCGGTAGGAGCAACAGGGAAAGGAGTGAATACCTTTCCAGATAGTGGGAGTGAAAGCCGTAGGAAACATCGAACTGGCAAGGGGCGAATGCCGTTCCGCAAAACTCCAGCTAAAGCCATCTTTCTTTCAACTATTTACACAATGTGGACCGATGCTTAAATTCGACATTACAAAGAACAGATAAAGCATTAGATAACCAAATTTAGATCATTGGAATGGACTGTCAAAAATATAAGGCACACATGGCTAAGATTACTTCACATATCGATTGCACATTAAATCTAAGAAATTAACAGTGTTGCACGAGAATTTTTCTTTGCGGACCCAGAAGGGAAGTTCAGGACAATCAAAAACCATGCCAAAAAATGAAACTAAGATCATGAATTTAATTGTGCCGATATTATATATTGAAAGAGGCCCCTGGGGGACTTACATAAACGCGGAGAGAGAGGGGCGTATGTTTTGGCCTCTCGCTGGAGCCGGGGAAGAAAGACGGCCAGGACGAGAGAGTGGAAATGTTCGTTGTAGCCAGTGCTGATGCTAACCAGTGCCGAAGCTGACAGCCCTCGATTCGCCAACGCCGGAGATCATGGGGAAGAAGGCGGTGGTCGGCTGAAGAACAACAAGAATTGGCCTCGCTATTTAGGGTAGGCGGCTTCATCGAGTTTTTCTTGTTTTTTTACATCCTCATTAGGGAGGGCCCAACACATCCGGACCTAATAAGGCCCAGACGGTCGACCCACCGAAATTGATCAGTCACAAGACACCGGCGAATTGTCCGTTGACTAATGAAAACTGCCAAAGATTTCCTGGGTCTAGGGGTGCAAGAAGGGGATAAATGGATTTCTGATGGAGTGGGGGACGAAGGGCTCGGTAGCGAGCGAGAGAATTGAGGATGCAGAGGGATGGGGAGGTCGACTAGGCCAAACAGCGCAGGAGGAAGCAGTGATGACCGAAGCCGCCGCCCCCGAAACGACGTAGGAGCCATGGCACTTCTCAAGTGCTGTCTGGATTGCCCAAAGATCCCACAATCCGATGGTAACGTGCCAGCAGCAACATATTACATATAATCTGTACCACAAGCACATGCATAGGCCCACACTACAACGACCTGCTTAGATAAGTTAACAGGTAAGACAAAACGCTAATCAATCGGTACGAAGCTTCACATGATTTCAGGCCATCCTTGTCCATGGAAGACGAGTTTCCTGTCGGTCTCACCATAAACCACCACTGAAGACTGACGTAGCTTGTTAAAACCATGGATGTAAAGGACAATTACCTTCATGGATGCACAAATGATTCCCTTACCACAGTTCAAATATAAATAACAGGCAGGACAAAATCAGCAATAGAACAGGTGCGAATCCTTGGCGGTGTATATTAAGACAAAAAGAACAATAAAGAAAAGCCCACCGATCTAAAATCCCGGAAACCCAGAGGGAAGACAAAAGAATAAAAAGCAACGGCTTGAAAGACTAAAGAATATGGACAGGAAAGCCATTCACTCCCCCCTGTTTGATTTCATTCAAGTTACAAAAAGTAAATATGATACATTTGGGCGTCGAGACCACGCCTCTTTCCCAACCCAACATTTTCTCCGCGACCCTTTCTACCGCCAGCGATCACCCACCCCTATCTTCCTATTCAAAATAAGCCTTTACTATCTCCCTCCAATATCTCCCCCCCTCCATGACTCCAATTCACCGCTGAGGACCTTGGCCCTTGCAGCATAATGCATTTTTAAGGCAGCCACAGGATCTGACACGCCTCCACCGCCACCAAGTATTCCTCCCCCGACCATGTTGGATCCTAACCTTGGAACCCTCCCTTGCTGCTGGAACCCTGAAACCGTCTCGATCCCATTCCTCTTCTGCAGCTCACAGAAGCTCTGAAGCCGCTTTTCATCTGATGACAAGTGCTGCATATAAGTCTGCTGATAGTCTGTCAAAATCCTATTGCGGCTGGGAACACTATCTTTGCCCGAGTAAAATGACATTCCTGCCAGTGATCCTGGATATTTTGCCAACATGACAGCAGATTCTGGCAAGGACGAGAACCCAGCCTGTTTTCTACTCCCATCCCAGAGGCCATAACTTCTTAGTGGCAGTTCCCCCAGGCCCCCATGGCCACTACTTCCAGGCCTAGATGCAAACAGTGTGCCGGCTTTTCCACCATTTGATGACTTCAAAGTAGAAGACCTGTTCACTTGTGGTGAGGAGGGCTTGCTGTTGCATTCATGTAAAGAAGAACTTGATTTTTGTGAGGATGACGGATGACAGATAATTTGCCCAAACAGTTTGACATCGCCAGTACGGTGTGCCTGCTCCTCTGGCTCGGAGCAAGAATTCTGAGAGGAATGTTTTAACTGAGCTTCTGGTTGGGCCTCATTCCTTGGGGGAAACAGTACCCCTGGCCTCGAATGTGAAAGGCTGGAACCATTGCAATGGTCACTGTACATCTCTGAAATAAAGAACTGACCTGATTGGGAAACCCCATTTCTCTTAGGATGGCTTTCCATGAAAACCGCATTTTCACTGATCAGAGGATCTGCTTCTTTCTTCACCTCCTGATTTAACACCTGCAGCGGATAACCTCTGAGAATACACATGGGCTGATCAACCTGCTTCAGTGATGGATTTCTCATCATATGCAAGGGCTGATCCACCGGGTACAGATCTCTGGCTACTGGATTCTTATGCCGCTTGTTCCCATGATCCTCAAAATTCAAAGTAGCCTGGGGAGTTGCAAGAAGGGGGCCCTCAAAACGAGCAGAAGATGGATCAGGCAACACCGAGTTCGATGGTACAGAATGGGAATTCTCCTGCATCAACGAGATGCCCTGAGATTTATTCTGTAGACATGGGAGTAGATCCAGTGGCATCTGATGAGGGTAGATGGGGGCAACTGTCGACCTGGGGCAATCATCAACTTTATTTCCTAGGTGCAAAGCATTTGGATCAGCCTTAGAATCACTTGTGGAGCAAATTGTGCCACCGTTAGTAGCACCTAAGTCTACCATCAGCTGTCTATTCCTTGATCCAGTCTCGGGCACCGGCAATGAAACATCCACTTCCTTTTTCAACACATCAGCAGATCCTCCAGTCTCTTTTTTCTCGACCACACCATCAATGTGTGATTTGGACTCAACTTCCATACATACTGTAAAGACAGGTTCACCTGGTGAGACAATAGGACTACTTCCCTCCATCTTCATTTCTGCATCAACACACCCTACAGCTTCATGCTGGACAGATGCATTACATCTTAATGCAGCATCAACATCCTGCATAGATTGAGGATTGTCCCCTTCACTCCCCAGCTTATCATCATGAAGAACAGATGCTTGCTTATCAACCTTCCCTTCATCTTCCTCCAAATTTATTCCTCCCACCACATCCTGCTCACTTGATTTATCAGTTTCAGCCTGCAGCGGGGTTCTTGCAGCATGAACGAACCCTTCACTGCTAATGTTGGCCACAGACTGGGATACATCAGCATCCATTTTGGAACAAGACTGGGTACTGCAAATTGCTGAATCCATTTCAGCAGCACAAGCATCGTCGGTATCACTCCTTCCTCCATTTGTATCACTCATTGGCATTCCCCCATTGCTAGTTCCTTGATGGATCACATCCAGACCAAGGCATTTTCTAGCTTTGCTAAAGAAGATCTTGCATTGCTCCCTTGATCTTGTCCCTACACACTGTGAGATCATTGCAAAATCTTTGCCATACATGCTCAAAGCTCGAATAAACATGGACTTCTCCTCATCAGTCCAATCAGCTGAGTCCAATTCACCACAGCCTTCATCCGAACAAGTGTCATCCTCATCGAAATTCTGAGTAACTTCTGGAGTCAAGGGCCACTCCTTTGCCATGTAGTTCATCTTCTCAACAGGATCGATGGAACTGGTGATACATGAGCTCACTGCCTCTAAAGCACCACATATGCCCACCAAGACACCAGCAGCTACAGTTTCTCTCTCATGCCCGGGTGTTTCAACATTGCTAACCCTTTCCAATGACCCATAACTCCCACAAGACACTTTCAAGCCATCATGAGCTCCATGTCCAGAATACCTTTGTTGGCTCGTTGCATTGCCATTGCTGTGTGCTGCTACCACTGATGCAGCCCCCAACATATCTAGTGAAGCAGCATTTACCTCACGATTCCACTTCTTTCCTGATGTTCCAAGATAACTGCTGGTGGGTAAGCGTTGCCACTGCTTGTTAAGATTTAGTCGTTTCTTAACTTCTCTGAAACTTTCAGACTTATGGTTCTTGTAATAAAACTCGATGCAGTCTGCTGTTGTTTTGTGGTTAAGAAAAGAAGAAATCTTTGTAAAATCTTTACCAAATGTGGCAAGCATCTCCATGAAGACTTCTTTTTCTCCTTGTGTCCATGGGTTTATCATCGCTCTTTCCTTCTCAAAGGAAATTGGATCTTCTATTAATCCATTATGTGTTATAAACTTTGTTTGCTTCCTTCCATTCTCATCCAAAATTAGAGCTGGCATCTTCAGATTATTCCTGTAAAGCTTAATTTGGGAATCTGACAGCAACTTGCTTGTAAATTCTACTATTTCTGTGGTTGGAACTAGAGTTAAGTTACCTGCTGCATGGGAAAAAAAAATAAAACTTCAGATGATGGGAAAAGATAAAACAACCAGATGCTAACAAAATAAAAGATAATTCATAACAACAATCTCAACAGTTGGTTAAATCATATGGAGTGGCCTACAACAAGAAGCATGCAAATAACACAGCAATTCAACATTGATAGCATCATGACAATCAGGAAAACACCAAATAATGTTGTTACACAATGAAACTTATCAAAAGAAACTGTGACCACAAAGACACTAATACAAAAATCTAAGCAAACACATAAACACTATCGTTCATGTGATTCCTCGAAACAATTTAGAGAGAGGACAAGTAAACCACCAACCACAAGTCCTAAAGCGGATCAAGATGAGTGGTTACATTGCTTTATCCTGTCTCCAAATATCCAGAAATATATAATTATCTGATTTGAAGATTCTATCTTACCACATTAAACTTAAAACTCATCATACCTCAGGAGTCTAATATTTATATATAGCGCTAGCTTAAACTTCACTTTCAGCTAGATATATAGTATCTTATTTGTAGGTGCTTTAGTCTACAGCAATGTCTGAAGTTTCAGCCAATCCCTCTATCCCCATGATGGGCATTACACTGACAATAACAATAAGAACATCTTATTGCATAAGGTCATCACTCATCAGTAATCTCAGATGGTTTTATGCAACAGCCATGAAACATAACCGCACACTATAACAATGAACATACAACTTTTCACACATCTATGTTTACTGGCTATCATAAGGGCATTGCAGAGAGAATTTTGCCTACCTCGTTTCAAACAACAGCTGCCCAAGTAGAGTGGAGACGCACTATTAATGTAAAAATGTTTATAAACTATATGGAACTAAAATATAGCAGTGGATATAAAAATAGACAGAGAATAGTGCACAAAAGTGTGTTTTGTGCAAGAAGCTAGAACATAAAACTTTCTAGCGAGTAAACTTACCAGTCAGGTTGCTGTCCTCCAAATAACACAAGTAAACTCTCTATGACAAAACAATGTCCAGAAATAAGTAAACACTATGTACACTAATATTTTCCAATCTCTCGCTGGCAATGTCAACCATCAACTCATTAGCAATGAATATATAGAATGCACACATCCACCTAGAAATTATACAAAAAAGTGACCAAATGCCAACCCCCCCCCCCCAAAAAAAAAAAAAAAATCACAGCACACTTCATAAAGCAAGCACACTAAAATAACACCCAAGGATCTAATCACTTAACAAATTATCCACTCAGAAAGCATGATTGCTAGTCATCTGAACAACACCAATACACTATCATCAAAATCAGAGGGGACAAACTAAAAGAATAAAACAACCATTGAAATATCTATCAGTAGATTTTTTTTAAATTTATCAGTAAATATTCTTGAGAAAATGAATAACAGGAATGTGAAATATTGCACATTCTAGCTTATTCCTTCTAAAAGATAATTTATCAGCAACTTTCAGAAACCCTTGCAACACACTATGAACTAGCAAACATATAATTCATGACACTAGGAATGTGAAAGCAAAAATATGAACTTTAGAGAAGTTTCTGCTTGCATCATAAATGTAAAATTACTGGTGCAGTAAATGTATGATCAGAGTCTGTGTCCGCAATATAACAATTGATGATATTAAAAAAAAAATAAAAAACTCTTGAGCAAAATGTATGAATATATACCTAGAAGCCATAAAACATATGTCGAAGGAACATATGCCTATTCATGTGACCGGCAAAATACCCAGTTATTCTAACTTGTACCTTGGTGCAAGACAGGTGTCTACCAAGCAGACTTTTACGCAAACTTCATCTCCAGTACTTGAGATCAGCACAAGGTCTTAATACAATAACTATTAAATCTGTTTTATGCAGAAGCTTAACTCACATATATTCTCCTTTTCTAACCCTTATAAAACTCTTCTTATCAAGACTTCCTTTGATCCTTGCTAACCAAAAGCATGGTATCTCTATTGGCCACTCATCACTTTCTATAGCAATATAAATTTTAAGCCTTAACCGTGTGGACTTCCTAACTCAATGCTTCTTTGTGTCACCACAATTAGGCTTGAGATTTAGATTTATAACTTATGTCCTTTTTACAAACTGGCTCCATTTCCTGACACACAGATAAGCATATTGCAGGCCTCTTCCACTCTAGACTCACAAGCAGGTGAAAATTGCTCAAAACTCAAAGCTTGTAAGCACTCATACCACACTCAAGATATGTCAACATGTTCTCCATGTAAACCCCCATTGCTCTGTCAAATTTCCACTTTCATGAAAACAATTACTCTCCAAACTATTAGGCCATGACTGTAATTTACTGTCAACATATATTCCAAGCTATTAAATAATACTAGATAACCTAAGAAGTTCACATTAGCCAGCCACCAGTGAGAGTGGTCAATCCATGACAATCATAAAAACCAATGCATCCCCAAAGCTTACCAACATACATAAGCCCACTAAAAACTGGAAACTCAAAATGCACCACATATAGACAAAAAATTCTAAAGGTGGGTCATGGTACACATCCAATAAAAACATAATGGTGCAACAAACCATATACAAACTGTTACATTACCATATTCACATCTGATAGTTTTCAGTTGGAGTTATCAACCAACTTAAATCATATTAGACCATGCATTCGTTCACCATCTTATAAGACAATACATTCAACACCGCTCATTCTCACCAAAAGCTACACATGCATCAAGCAATCAGCACTTAAACTACACTAATCATTAGTTGCCAGCAGCTAGAACCATCACTAGAGTGAGAGCCATTTATCTGATTAAAGAAACTAAATATCAGATATAAGTAAATGAAAGGATGGATTGACAGAGAGGACGTTAACCCTAAAACATGCTTTATCTCATCATACCGATTGTAGAATCCGCGACCAAGTGATATCTGCATCCACTTTAATTAGCAACAATCTGGAAAGATGTAGAGGGAAAAAGATAACAAATAATTATATTGGGTGGCTGATCTTATTTTCTTGGCTTGGAGGCAGGTCTTGAGCTGTTTTTTTTATTACTCTCCATAACCAAGTGTCTTTCCTGTTCATTTTGTTTTAATAGTACATTTACCTCCCTATTCCAATATTAACTCGGTATAGTAGAACAGAAACCGTCCCGTATTCCTTGAGAAAGACTGTTTAAATTCTCAAAAAAGATTTTGTTGTGGGTGGACATCAAGATCAACAACCAATTACAATCAGAATGAAAACTGTATCATTTGATTGGGATAAGGACCTTATAAACCTATATAAAATTATCTGAATATCAATATTTGAAGTACACAATACCAAGCAACAAAAAGCTAAACTGCTTGTGACATGAACTAAATAAACTGCAGCACTTTGCCTGCCACACAAATTTCAGATATGGTGGAAGCTTATAGACATCCAATAAGTTGTTTCCTCCACATCCAACTCAGATTTTATCATTTCAGACTTATCCAGTTTCAGATGTTCAGAGAACAGCCTATATAGCATGCACAACTTAAAATGTTAGCTTTTTTGCAATGACGACTATATATGTTAGAACTTCCACTTAATAATAACCCATAAAATTAGGCAACAGCTCTAAATCTCATCAGGAAGTGCAGTGACCAACCGATCAGATAACAGCCATACTCCAAGAGGATCCTTAACCATCAAAATTTCATTTACAAAAAAATAAAAATAAAAATAAAAAGAATTTCCACTCAAGCAATTTTAATGATGATAACAGCCACAATCAAAGAGGATCCTTAACCATCAAAATTTTATTTACAAAAAGAAATGTTAAACAGAATTTTCTGTTCTAGCAATTTTAATGATTAAATCACTCTTTGCTAAAGAACTAGCTCATGTCCTTGACGTACCACATGCTATAACAAGAGAGTGTCTCTTGCGCAATAGAAATTGGGGACCTACAGTCCATTTATAGACAGTAAGATATATAAAAATACCCCAGCATAATGAACAACAATTTCAATATAAAAACATCTAAATCTTGCCCAAGTGAAAACTGATGAAACAGCCAGTCATCAAGGTACTTCAACGGATTTAAATAAAGAACAATGGAATATTATCGCAAGGATGCAATTGCAAATAAGTGAAATTCCAGTCCTGCTATTGCTTGGAACTGTTATTATAAATTTTCAAAGCTAATGTTTATGTAAGTGCAGAAGCACTTCACTACCATACTATTTTATGCTATGCTTGGTGACAAAAAGGTTTTCATTTTATAAGTATGCTATGTTCATGAGTACATGGCATCAAAAACTTATTTATGAAAAACAGTTCAATATCAGAATAACATGAGGTGAAATTGAAGACTAACCAGGCAATGCAAACCGGGATCGAATAGAACAACGTTGCTTTTGAGAGCCACCCTGTGATGCACGGCTACTTAATTCAAAACGCCTGCTTGACTTTGTACGATGCTTTCTTATAGAAAGCAATCGCAGATCTTCCTTCCACAAATGGTGGAGCGCCCTGAATTTAAGAGTAAGAACTCGCTCTTTGAATTTCAGCAACTGCTTGTGAATAGCAAGCTTTTCTTTGATTCTGAAGTCATTTTGCCTGTATGACAAAAGTTTATCTGATCCCCAAACATCTAACTGAGGTGGACTAGTCAGCAACGCCTTATGAAATACTTGTGAAGCTTTGTTTGCAGCATCCCTGTTAGAAGCCATAATTAAGGTTATTAAATTACAGTCTGTCCTTCCATGTAAGCTTGCTTCAAAGTTACCATTATCACTGCTACTTCCTGCCTCTCCACGACTCCCATCTCCATTATCACATACAGTTGCAGGTCTTTCCACATCATCTGATAATACAGAATGTTGGATTTCCGAGACCTTGAACCTGTGATTCTCAACAATCTCCAAGCATTCAGCTAATTGTTCAGTCTCGTGATCACAAACTCCCTTCCTGGAGGATGCCGAATTGTTAAATCTAGATGACACTGTTTGTGGGCTATCCAAATCTACACCTTTAATTTCAGCATCACATGCATCGGTAGGTAGAGCATTATTCTCGACTAATGTTACTGCTGAAGAAGTAAATTCATGACCCTTCGAAAGATTAGAATCTTTTGATGCAACATTAGATGACTCTATACAAGGTTCCGGTGCAGTATTAGCTGGTGACGTAAAAGAACTTTGATGAGGATCATTTTCTGGATCACCATCAAGGGACTTGAGCTCATTTTCAAACAAATCGATTTCGCATTCAGTTTTCTCCAATTCCCTAGAAATATCTTCTTTAAACAACAGCAACTTATTCATAGCAGTTTGTCTTGAGAAAGTGGAATCTCCCATAGAAGCATCGTCAGGTTGCCACAAATCAGCAAGCAGGGCAGTCAGGATGTTAATAGGATTACCCTCCATGTGACCCAACTTAATTGACAATTCCTCAGCTGGATCCCTGTAATGACTTGTATCATTATCACCATTCACCACCTTGACGCAAGGCTTCTCCTCTATGCCTGCTGCAAAATATCAACGATTTAAAGAATAATTAAAAAAAAGGTTAGACTCTCAATCACCAATGAGAAACAAGTATTTGAATGCCTCAACTTACTTAGTTATGTAATCAATTCAAAATAAAATTCCATAGAACACAAAGAAGATCAGGCATGAGGGGAAGATCAACCAAACTCAACTCCGACCAACCATATAGCCCATAAAATTTTACTTGCATAGGAGTTTTTTAAAGAAGATACACATATATGGCATTATAAACATTAAAAAAAAAACTCAAAGTGGAATTCTGAAACAATAGAAGATAAGATACTCTGACAGTAAATAAGCAAAGTTTAAGTTAATCAAAGATAAGTGTCAAAGTACATAGTTCGGCTGTGCAGGCATCATCGTGTTTAATGTAACCATTATTCCACCACAAAAATGTAATGTTCTGCAATCATGACATCTAACCTGATTATAACTATCCCTTACTTTAGCCTTTCATCATACGGTAGCACATCCAACTCTCATTATAGTTTCGGTTTCAATTCTTCCAATTGCTAAGTAAAAGATATGCCCAAATTGTATAGGTTGTGACAAATATTTTGAATCTTCACAGAAATTAACTGAAAATACTGAATCTGAAAAATAATGCTTTAGAAAATATTCTTAGCCACACAACAAAAAAAATTGGATTAATTAACCAGCCAACCAAAATTGTCCATCAATTTCACATGGATTTCTTTTGGGTCCTGCACTGACTAAACTGGCCCTGGTACCACAGGTACCACAAGTTGAAGGCCTGAGTGAATAAATGATAACTAAAAACCAGTGCAACACAAACTTTAAAAATAAAAATAAGGCAAAAAGTAATCCTCGTTATTGACAGGAAGCTAAATTCCAAGTTTACAAGTTACAGTCACCAATCACCATGCCGGCAAAAAGGACAGTTTTCCTATTCCAATCAATGTTCTAAATAACATGTTATCAAGTTATAATGGGCGCCCACTGAAACCATTACCAACCGACGTAACAATTATGACAGCCGTCATTACCCTCATAAAACAACCTTTTAAATTTTTTAACAATCATTGAAATAATGGCTGTTATAACAGTGCTATAACAGGAAATAATAGACAATAATAACAAAAAAAAAAGCCTTATGTTTTCCATTTTCTATCAAATAAAATAATATAATTTTTTAAGGCTACCATTGTTCTTGGAGGTAATTTTAAGGGAAATTTGGAAATTTGGAAAAAAAAATGTAAAAAAAGTACAAGAGAAAACAATGGCCATTATTTATATGATAAAAGTTCGTTATTACGGGAAATAATGGGGAAACTGGCTGATATACGGTTATAATGCCATTACCTAAAACTATGATTCCAAGAACTACCGGCAGATGAAACTGTAGGGGGGCAATGCCCGCAAATCACTAAGCAAATGAAAAAAAACCTGGAATTGGAAAATTCCACAATACACAAGATTGGTACATATATCTATCAATTGGCCCAAAATGCTAGCTATAATTTTTTTCCTCAACTACATGTTATTATAAATTTCAACCTGCCTCCAGAATCGAGTCAAGTCTGACATACTGAAAGAGCAGCAGACAAACAAAACACAATCCCATAGAATGGGGTATATCTACTGAACTTTACCCAATGGTAGAAGAATGGACCAGCCAAAGGGAGATTAGTGGATTCACAAAAATCACATTCAACGTTTGAAGATGGGCAACACGAAAATAGAAGAAATTTTAATGTTAAACCGGGGGAGGGGGAAGAGACCAAGAGGTACGAAATGAAACATCTATTTGCAAGCATCCAAGAAAAACTCCAAAAAAAAATCTATCAACCACCTACAGAACAAACTACCGTATCAAGAAAAAATTAAAAAAAAAAAAAAAAGGAAAGCCTCATCTTGCCTGGAGACGAACTGCAAGTCACTGATCCTGGAGTTGCGGGAGAGGGACATCCAGCGAGACCCACAACTTTCGGGCTGGTTTCATTAAGAGCGTCCTTGGCAGCAGTCCCAGAAGCATCTAGAGATCCTTCCACCTTCTGCTTCTCGTACTTTGCCAGTCCCTGGCCCCACCCAAGACGTGGCTTCTTCTTAGAAGCACCCTCATCAGAAGGTGCCGGAGACGTTACTGGAGATCGGATCGGAGTCTCTTTCCCAGTAGGAATCAACACCTCAAGACCGGTCTCCTCCAACTCAGATCTACCAGCCTTCGTGGAGGAAAGGCTACCGGCACGGCTCCACTTGAGGGGCTTCCACGAGATCGAACCCAACGAATGGTCCCGATCGAATCTGTGGCCTGTGCCCGAGCCATCATCGACACCACCACCGGTCTTATCATTCTGATCTTTTAAGGGAGGTTGAGATGCGGGGGAGATCGGAACTGCGACTGACCTCTGAGCGGTCACAGGGGGGTCGTGATGCTGCTGCCGTGAGGAGTCACTGGAATCCCAATAAGGGGACCGCCGGAAAGATCCCCGGCTCTCTCTGCTGCCTCCACTGCTGCTCCGGCCGCCGCCGCCGCCATATCTTCCAGAAGAAGGCCTAAAGCCTTCATCTTCCAACCAAAATCTATCCGACCGAGAAGGGGTGCACCCATGGGCGCCCGAATTCTCAGGATAAAGCTGATGGTAACCGCCGCTCTGCCGGTACTGACCTTTAGAAGAAGAAATTTTACCAAAAATAAGAATAATCATGAGGAAAACAAGATGAAAAGAAAAGGCGGAGGGGGGTTTTTCTCAGATCTGCGGTTTTGGGCGAGTACCTGGTGGAGGCCGACGAGGGGAAGCGCGAGGGAAGTCACGAGGCCCGTGGTAGGGCTCCCTCCACCTCGTGGTGGAGGACGAGGAGCCGCCGCCTAGGGCATCGGAGCCCGCCCCTCTCTCGTGCTTCCTGTCTTTGAACACGAAGTCCTTGCGATCCCAAGGCACTGGTTCCGGAGGCATCAAATACACCACCCACAAAGGGCATCGACGCCCCAAAAACCACTAGAAAAGAACTACGAACACCAGCCCCAGGAACCCCTCTTTGATCCAAAGGCCTTCCTCAGAGCTATTGCTAAAATTTCTAGGACTTTCTTCGGTTCAAAGATCGAAATCCCATCCGAAAACGGACATCCACAAGAATTTTCTAGGGTTTCTTCCCGTGTCGGTGGAGCGAAACCGGATCTAAGCTCCAACAAGAACGAATCCAATAAAAATCAAACAACAGAGAGCCAGAAATGGGAGCAAAGAATCGATTTTTCCTACCTCTGGAAGAAAGAAAGAGAGTTCGTGATGCCTTAGAGGGCGAGAAGAGCCCACCGGAGGAGACGGATGCGATCAACGGCGGAGGAGATCGTGCCGTTTTCCCTTTCGTTCCGTCCCGTCGCGCGCCGCTAGGAGGCCTTCGGAGGCGTCGCCTGTCCCCTTTTTCTCTAGCTGTGTGGAAGGAAAGGCGCCGAGCTGTGGCGAAAGCGGAAAACGTGAGCCGATAAAGGAGAGAACCCAGCCTGGATTTCAATGCCCCTTCGCAGGCGCCGTAAACCCGAATTCAATCTCTCCTCACGTCCGCTAAAATTTCTATTATTAAATTAATATCCTCTTTCCCCTCCATTATTTAAATACCCCCAGTCTCCCTTCTCTCGCTTTCTTCCCCTGGCCTCTTGCGGACTCCTCTCTCTTGCCCTATATAACCCCTCCTCTTCCCAGAATTACATCCGTACCCTCAATCTAGATTTTTGGGGACTCTATGATCGAGAAAGAGTCATCCGTTCGATTCAACATTAGCGGTTGGGATTTCGAGACTTTCTCCGAGGCTGTTACCGAGGACCGTGCGAACTATGGGGGGACGTAGGGTCAGTTTCGTAAATTACGGGTGGGGAGGGGAGCGGGAGCCTTTTGGGAGACGTGAGGGAGTTGTGTGAGGTTTCGGAATTCTTCCAAGGGGGCGCCCGGTCAACCGCTAGGGGACAGGAGATCAGATCCGCGTCGGCGACCTCGCGTGCGACCGCGGGGCGTTGCACACGTGCGAGTGATCGCACCGGGTACGGAGCCCGGGGGCGGGAGGCCGGCTCGTGCGAGGGATCCGCGCTAGGGCTGACGTGGCGAGCCGCACACCTCGCAGCGTGGGACAAGGACGGGAATGGAAAGTCCGGTCCGGCCAGGGGCATCTCTGGACAATTTTCTTTGGATAATTTTATAGAATATATTTAGGATTTTTGAATTTTAAAATGAGGGATTAAAAACTAAAGTTGCTCAAGAAAACCAAATCTTTGAAATGAGAAAAATTAAAGGGACGTAAGATATTCTTTGTCTGGTTGACAAGGGTGGTGGGGACCACCGGAGGTGGTGTGAGTGGCGGCTTTCTGCTATCAGGGTGGGGAAGGGGGGACGAAATGGGGTGAAAAAAGCGAGAGCGTGGCCTTGGACGGTCCGGATGATACTGTTCACCGGGGGGAGGAGGTGGGGGGTGTGGGGTGGGGTGCGGTGGGTTGGGTTGGGTTGGGTTGGTGAAAGAAAGGAAAGCGACGCCAGGGTTTGGAAAGATTTTTCATTGAGGACGATTTTGCCCTCGTTCGTGATCCAAATATCTTGTGGCACGGGAGGGACAATTGAGGAAATGTGTGGTGGCCCCAGGCCCCATGGCAGCATGGTAAAAAGACTAGAGATTGGATACATTTGTAAATGACCTCGCGAGCTTGCTCTCGCCAGATTAGCCTGGCGTGTGGCTTGTTGTTTTATCGATGTAATTAACTTGAGGGTATCTAATTACTCGAGGTTGCTATCTAAATATCATGACTTGTTGACAGAGATATCTTTTCTTCTTTGTGCCTGTGAGAATATGTCTCATATGCTGCAATAAGTATCACTTTTTGCCCACAAATGCATGAAAGTGACTGAATGGAGAGGTATTTAGCGAGGGACTAAATTCTTATCCAAAGATAAAATGATCAGAAATATATTTTGTCTTGTTATTTTTTTCCTGATATTTACATAATTTAAAGGGTATGCGACCATTTTTGATAAAAGTACCTCCATTTATTTTCTTTGTTTTTATAGAGAGAGAGAGAGAGAGAGTTGTCAGGGTGCCATAGATGAAGTGAATATGTTCTTAAAGACTCATGGTCATGATTAAATCTATCACAATCTCTACACTTGTGTGTAGTTCATACATGCATGGCATTTCACCAAATATGATAGATTTTTAAATTCAAAACATTATGGTAGCTTATTCATTTGAGCTTCATTGGAGTCTGTTGATGCAAAAATCCACCGGCGTCGGAGAAGCTGGAGTCGAGGGAGTCGCAGTCGCCACCAAGACCTGCAAAAAAAGTCTAAACCGGAGTTGGGGGTGCTCCGGCAAGACCCTCCGACACTCAAGTCAGTTCTCTGCCTCAACAAGAATGGAGTGCTCGAATGAAAATTTTAGCAGAGTTTTTAAATAGAGATTAGAGCTTAGAGAATAACATATCTGTGGGTCTCCTTTTTATAGGCGGAGAGCGTAACAGATTGACAGCGACGTCTGTAACCGTCTGGTGGTGGGCCATTCGGGGCCATGAGGAGTTTGTTACGGAGAGTAGTGGAGTGGAGTCGTGGCCATCGCCGTGGCCTGCCACGTGGAGCCTGTTGTGGAGAGTGAAGTAATGTCCGTTGTCGTGACTTGTCAGAGCATGATGGAGCCGCGTGGGATCCGTTATAGGAAGTGGAGCAGAGTCGCGGCCATTACTGTGGCCTACCAGGGAGTCCAGACCTGTTGACCGAAGCTCAGTTGGGGTGTCTGGTGGAGAGGGGTAGCTCTCCGTCTGAGAGGAGCTCGGATGTTGTTGGCGAGCTTTCTACCGTTGGGTGCCTTGAGCGCTAGTACTGCAGGCGAAGGTCATCTGCTGTAAAAGCTTGGTCAGGGACTTTCTGCTAGAGGGGTTCAGCTGCTGGACGTGCGTTATAGGAGTTCGTCCAGAATCTGTTCGCTACAGAAGTTCGGTCGGAGTCTGGTTCCCGTAGAAGTCCGGATGGGGATCATTTGTTGAGGAAGCTCGGCCGAAACCTACCTGCAATAGAAGTCCGGAAGGAATTCGTTCACAAGAGAAGCTCGGGTGGAGGCTTACAGTAGAAATCCGATGCGGACCGCTCGTAGTAGAAATTTGAAGTAGATCGCTTGTAGCAGAAGCTCGGTGTAGATCGCTTGTAGCAGAAGCTCGGAGTAGATCGCTTGTAGCAGAAACTCGGTGTAGATCGCTTGTGGTGGGAGCTCGGAGTTCGGCCCTTGTAAGAATTCGGATGAGGTCTACCTGCAATGGGAGCTCAGGGCTGAAGTCCAACTCCCGTAGGAGCTCGGATGAAGTCTACCTACAGTAGGAGTTCGGGGAAGAAGTCCAGCTCCCGTAGGAGCCCAGATGAAACCCAGAAGGTGGTCGACCACCGTAGAAACTTGGATGGAGCCCATCCGTCGTGGAGATCTGCTGTTGGAAAAGTTTGGCCACTGACGAACTGACGTAGTTCTGGAAGAAATTCGGATTGGAGTTGATCGAATCCTGTCAGAAAAGATCCGGAAGGGGTCCGGAGAACGGTTGACCCTTGTAGGAGATCGGCCGATGGTAGAATCTAGAGAGCACTTGGAGCAGCCTGATGGACAATCGAAGAAGCTTATCGCTGGAGAAGCCCGGGAGATGCGGCAGGAGTTCGTCCGTTGTGGAAACCCGATCGACACTCGTGGAAGAAGCTGTGGGAGTTTATCCGTCGACAGAACTTGGGAATATTGCGGAAGTTCGATCGTCGGAGAGGTTCGGAAAGATGTCGCCCAAGGTTGGACGTCGGCAGAATTCCGGAAGGGTCACTCCTGGTACGAACTTCGGTTGGGGGGTATTTTATACCCAACAAAGTCCAAAGAAAAATATTTGATGATGAATTATAAATTGAAAAGTAAACCAAATAACTTGCGAACGTTGACATCTGCATATCTATAAATCAAACATTATCATGTTGACTTGCATAATAAATTGACATTCATTATCAATGTTTGGATGGTGAGATTGATCTCAATAATGCACCAATATTAAATGTTAACCATTCAATTGCTTTTTGTGTGACAGCAAATTTTCATCTTAACTATAATAGATGTATTAAATTTGTTGCTAGAAACTTGTTCTACCTATGTATGCTATTTTTAAGACTTTATTTGAATTGGGTCCAAATAATTTTGAATATTTTCTATCCTTTATATACAACAATAAGCCCTTCTTTTCACATGCTTCCTGCCCTATCATTGTCATCCTTCCAATATTTTTTTTTTCCTCTCATGTTCTTATCATTGCTATTATCTATATTGTATTTTTTTTAATATTTGAAATGGCAAACTGTGAAGATGGTTGATGAATTGAAATAATATAATTTTTTCAATTTTGATGAAAATTTTATTTTCTTTGTGGAACCTTTCTCTTTTTTCTTTTTCATGGCTCCTCAAATAACCAAACATAACCTCCAAATGTCATGAATTTAGAGGTCAATGCATGGCAAAGAGAATTAGCTTTAATTTGAATGTTTAGATGCATCATTCTTACCAACAAAAAAATTCATGATTTGCATATAAAATACATTATGAATAATGGTCAGGAGGTATATGAGGAAATGTATAGTTTTGAACAAGAAGGTAATGATATAGATGGATGAATCATCTCCTTCGGTCCCAAAAGTTATATATATATATATATATATATATATATATATATATATATATATATATATATATATATATATATAATAAGAAGATGAATTTTCAGTAGTTGTTATATAATTAGTTGCTGATTTAGCGTCCATGGGTGCAAGATATCTAGGAAAAGACTATTTATCTAATAATCTTATTCTGACAAATTGCTATATATTTATATTTAGTTTGATTATTTAAAATTATTTAATATGTATTATCACATAATCAGCACATTGATGTTATTTGCTTTTTACATATTCCATGCGACAATGCCATTACATTTTGCATGTCTCTTTGGCAACTTGAAATTATAAACATCTGTAACAGGAGAGTTTAAATTCTCATTATTTTTTTTGTCTTTTTTCATGCTAACAACTCTACTCCCTCTTTTGATGTAAAGTCAAGAGTCAACTAATTCAATTTATTATAATTTTTGATTTCATGAATATTATCATGATCTTTTAGAAAATTCTAATTAGGAGGGAATCATTTAGAAGATATATAACCTTCTTTACTTTAATCAGGTATTGTTGATCATTTGCAGGATCAAATACTAATTATGGCCAGGTTTTAACCAAAAAAGGAAAAATATAGATAAATTAAAGGTTTGTTCTTCCTTGTGCATGCAAGATCCTTGATTATCACCTTAACATTTGAGAATATTAATACGCTTTGAATGCCTATGTGTTTCCAAGTACATTCTTGTGAGTAAGATAAAATTATAAAACTTATATATCTTAATACTACATTGCTTGTTTAGTATTTTGTTATGTTATAAAAATGCTGATTAAGTGCTTCATATCAAGCATTTGGATGAGTTCTTATAGCAACTCTAGAGTAGAGGTTATTAGTGAATATACCGCAGTCTAACACCACCATCCATTGTTGACATGTTTCATGATTAGTATCAGTGATCTTATTTTATTTTACAAAAATATCACTATCGGCATGCATAATCATCAATCACATGTCCACCTCGATCAATAATATCTTCATCATCAACTAACGTCACTTTGTGCTGCTTTTAATAAAGCTATATTTTGACATGAAAGCACCATAATATAGATAATCTTTGCTAGAATATTCTTTCACCTCATATTGTGCGCAAGCCTGATTCATACTCTTCTATTCTTTGGTGGATCAATATTTCCAGTTATTTGATTCATTTGTATTCATTTTCTCCTACAATATAGTAGAAAGCAAGCGCTAGTTGTGAAAGATGCCTACCCTAACTGCAAAAGAAGTCCATTTTTTTAAGTGGGGTTAGGGGGAGGGATAATTAGATCATATCGAGCTAAATTTGCCTCCATGATCATAGTGGGGTTCAGTTTCTCTTATATATATATATTAATATATATAGATACACGCAATCAAACCTGAGCTAAAATTGCCTCCATGATCCATCATAAGATCATACCGCCCGGTAGATTGCCATGCGTCGTGCATCTTAGGTTGCTACCATCTCAAACTTATCTGCACTTATCCTTGTCTCACATGCTCCGCCGGACCACCAGAACCCTCCTGTCGCTAGAGTCTTCCGGCCGCCCGGCGACAGAGAAATGTTCGGATCTTATGGTAGGTCAAAACCATCTTCCCTTCTCCCTCAGAAACATCTCCTTTTCTCTCTCTTCCAGCCTTCACTCCAAGAAGCTCAACTATGGCGAGGGGTAGTTCGCAGTCGCAGGCTTCGTCAAACGCGGGGGGTGCGCGGCCGATCACGGTGGGTCCGCGGGGGTCGGCGGCGGCGGCTGCGGGGATGCGGAGGAGGCGGCTGGGGGTCGGCGGCGGCGGGGGAGGGGCCTCCGCAGGTGGGTTCTCCGGCGGAGGGAGCAACATGCTGAGGTTCTACACCGATGACGTCCCGGGGCTCAAGATGACGCCCACGGTCGTGCTGGTGATGAGTCTCTGCTTCATCGGCTTCGTCACAGCTCTCCATGTCTTCGGCAAGCTCTACCGCTATCGATCCACCGCCACCGGTGGTTCTTGATCCGCCCGCCGCCCGGTCTCTCTGTAAAAGATCCAAGCTTTATTGTTTTCTTTTCCTTCTTCTTTAGATCAAGCTTTCCTCTTTGACGACCCTTGTAGACTGAGATTTTCTGTCATAGAATCGATCGTTTCCAGTTCATGGTTAGATCTAGATCTTTCTGTATGTAATAAAGATTCTGTTTCTCTCTCTCTCTCTTTTTTTTTTTTTTTTTTTTTTCTGTCTATCATTTTGCTGATCGGCTCACATTCTTGGATGGTGCATTTGCTTGCAATTTATGGATGAGATGATGATTGATAAATGTCAAAGGCTGTAGATGTACTTGAATTCGGGCTGATGTATGTGTGGGAACGTTATGATGATATTTCTGCATGTAGAAAATAAGCAATGAATTCATTAGCATATTTGTTAATTTATCTATTGAGCAATAAATTGATACATTATGTGGATCTGTTAGTTTGACCTCCTTTATTTCTGTATTGATCTGTATGTAACTTTGAATCTTAATGATCCTTTTATCTTTTTCTTTCTTGTGATTATGCTTTTTTCTTTGGGGGAATTTGCTTCTCTCTCTCTCTCTCTCTTTTTTGGTGGCCAAAAGCCAAAAAGATTATGAACTAGATATAGGTCAAGTAACAGCAGTTCCTATGCAAGTGATGAAATAATTTTGATGCAGTATTTGTTGTAAATGGTTTCCAGATTAGGAGTCCTGGATATTTAACGTATTGCTTATCAGCTTTAGATATGCATGCCTTTTGTGACCTAGAGTGGTGGGCTTGCATTTTTGCATAAATCTCAATAAAGCAGAAATTATTTGAGGTTATAAAACTTCCAAATGTTCAGAGGGCAATGGATTTGAGTATCAAGGGTGAGGACATGCTGAAATGGGAGGCTTGCAAGGTTTTCAGTGTCAGGTCATGTTTACCTATTGATGTAAGGATGTGATCTGAGAACCTGATCGAAGAGTAAAGAGTTTAACTAAATGGCTATATTAGGAGGATATCCCATATGGCAACCATAGGAGGTATCTATGTTAAAAGCAACAACTAGTAGAGTCAGGGGAACAAGAATTACCTCATAATCATATGTAATTTGACTTAATCTGTTGACTGTATCCTGTGGCTTGTAGGTTCTTCCTTCACTTACTGTAGTGAAGAATTGGTTTCTACAAGTGGACCTCCTAGTACCCACTCCCGTATCTTAATTAGTTAAATGTATGGAAAGTGAGAAAAAAAGATTTTTACTTGCATGCAAGACCCTCACATTTTTTCCTTTCTTACCTTTTATTTTCTTGTTGGGATGTTTATATTAATGTTTTTCCTCTTCCTCTCACATGCTGCCACATTGTTTTGCTCACTTTTTTTTTTTTGGGTCTTGTTTTCTCTTCTATATTTGAATATATCTTTTATCCTCTTCTGAGGTGCCCTCGCCTTATTATCTTCTTGTTAGATTTGTTTGTTCCCTTCTTTTCCTCTTGTTAGATTTTATGCTAATTTGAAGTATGTTACAGAGAAGAGTGGGCATGCATGCACAATTGTTCAGTAGCATCGTGAAAAGCTTATGTGTGCAGTTGCTGAGAACTTAGTCATGGAAACCAAATATCAGTGGTTTGGCTGTGACTACTAAGGGATTAAGTTAACATGGATAAGAGAGGAGGGGGGCTATAGAATAATGGATTAGAGTTGTTAGGAATGCTTTTCAAAAATCATTAAGTGGAAAGAGAAGGACTTATGTACCTGTATAATTGGATAAGGATCATTACTAATATCATGCTACGCTTTCCTCTCAGACTTGTTCTTGACATGGTTTAGAGCTATTAAGTCAATGCAGCGGATCAGAATCCTAGATAGAAGGTTTCATTTAACATCTGTTGGAGTTTGCTTCTTGGTAGGGATTGATCTATATATAGAAATCCCATTGTTTCTAGATTACCAGGACTTGAAACAGTTTATAAAGAACAAGAAAGCAAAGTGGTTTACCAAAATTTGATAAAAAGTCAATAGGACAGGAGATAGCATTTGTGTGCTTCTGCTTTTCCGTACACAATAAGAAAATCTCTTTAGAGAGACATAAGAATGGAATTTGGTAATGGATGCAAAATTGTATTCTTAAAATGTCCATGGACCCAGCTATTTTCCATGCTTTAAATAAATACTCGTAAAAGCAAATTAGACCTAATTGCTATGATGAAATTGCATCCAGTTATCTGTTGACATTTTTGTACTATGTATGGATAGTGTTCTTTGTTCAAGATTTAGATAATTATGGTTTTTTCTTTGATTTGCTTTTGTGATTAAAAGAAAATGTTAATCACTTATTCTTCCAGATTGAGTTCTGGAATTTCTTTTTGGTGCCGCTTTTCATTTCTTGAATTATGTCAATTATATCTTTCACACCCCCCTCCCCCCACTCCTCCTCAAGGCATTTGAGTCTAGATTTCGATAATATTGTAAATTTTTCAGAAGGAAAACAAATCATATGATGATGGGTGGAATAACTGTATTGTGCATGCAAATGTCTGGTTTGCTTGTACTCCTACGACACATACATGGACATGAAAGACAAAAACAGAAACATATATGTGCATCTACATTTTTATTTACTCTTATTGGTTAGATCCCTAGAAATTTATGTGAGTATCATTTCTCCTGTTGCCTGGAGTAAAGCTGATACTACAACAATTAATTGAATCCATGTCCATTTTGTTGATCATTGCTGCGGATCTGTGTCTCTGTCAGCAAGATTCAACATGTGTAACATGTAAATGAATGCTTAACCCCAGATTAATGGGATGGAGAGTAAGTGGCGAGTTCCTTTTCTTGGCAACTCAGTTTTTCCCCAGATCAGCAGTATTTTGTTTGCAATTTTTCCCCTGGTAAGTCTGCACTATCTCTCCCAACTTAAATTAGTTCTTTTATCCAGTGTGATACTTTTGCTTTCTGTGTAGCTTTAGCTTTCCATGTTTCGTCATCGATCCCTCTTTGTGCATTTGGTATTTAAGTTTAGTCTGATCTCTGTTCTGTTATTTTACTTTTATGTATGTCGCAGTTATGTTCGAAAAGACTCATTCTTTATCCGGTTAAAATTGTTCTTATGCTTATTTTGTAAAAATTGTTTGGATCAGATAACTTGGATTATCCTGATCTTTTTTTCCTGCCAATCAGTCATCCTAGACTAGATCCAAATTTTTTCTGTCAAACCTTGGATTATCAATCAATTGATGATGTCATGTAATAAAAGTCACCTAGAAATAGAAAGAAAATTTGACTTATATTCTTATATTGTGTATCATTTTTTGGTCTACATCACTTAGCATCACCCTACTTTTTATTTTTGCTTTCATTTTATGAATGCTTTTTGAGGCAATTCATTTTGTAAATGTGATCTGGGAATATAAGCCTAACTTGCATATTATCTCGAACAAGAATCGCCAACTTGGAACTGGACCTCATGTCGGCCGGCCGGTGGTACGAGTCAGTGCGCCCCCGTAGTGGACCGTATTAGGCCCAAACTGACACAGAAACAAAGGATAAACCAGGGAGAAAAAGAGAGAGAAAGATAGAAGGGAGAGGGAGGGAAGGAAAGAGAGACAGGTGGAGACATCGACAATGGCCACCGAAGGGCAGCGAAGGCCTCTCGGGCTCCGTGGTCCTCTGTGAGAGAAAATGAGAGTAGAGAGAGAGGATGAGGGGAAGGAAGAGAAGAGGAGGGAGAGAAAGGTGGTGGTGAGGCCGTCGAAGGGCCACCGGATGGCTGATGGATGGCCCAAAACAGCCTCGGGCCGTGGGTTCGAAACAAAAGCCCACAATTGCTGCGGGGCTGTTTTGAACGATCCGATGACCCTGACATCCTGCCCACCGACTTTCTCTGCCTCCTCTTCCATCTCTTCCCCTCTCTCTCTTCTCACATCTCACGGAGGATCACGGAGCTTGAGAGGCCTCGACGGGTCACCATTGGCCACCGTGCGTCTTTTCCTTTCCTTCTCTCTCTTCCTCTCTTTTTTTCTTCCTTGTTCTATTTGCATTGGCTTTCCAAATCAACTGCGCGAACCGTACTAGTTAGCTGCTGGTACGGTTTGGCATGTCCGAATTCCACTGTTTAGCGGCCGATATGATTCTCGAACACACTTGCACCTTCTTTGAATCCACACCTTTCTTAGAAACCCAGGCATCTAGATGATTTTTCTTGGCAATTCCTAGTGCTCTAAAAATTGAGGAACATACTCCTGAGATTCAAGTACAGTGAAAGCCCAGGTGAGATTGGGTGCCAAGCACTAGCTGTAGGGGCGCTGGTTCTTGTAAAGTGCCAGCTACCTTGATGGTAAGGCCTTTTGGTGGTTATATTCAGACTTGGGAAGTGATTTTGGTGTACCTTCAAAAAAAAAGGAACTGAGTAGCCAAAGATCATTAAATTTTAATATTTCCTCTCTTGTTTTGCTGCCTTTTCCCCTATTTGCTGTAGGAAAACCTTTGAGCAGAGAATATACGTCATCGCTCCTCGTATTCACTGTTCCATGCATCCTAGCAAGTCAGCCATAAAGCCTATCACAAAAAACGGCTGTAGCTGAAAAATTTTGGCACAGAACGAAAATTTTGGGAGTATGCATGGTTGTTTGGATATTATGAAAGAGTTTGCATAAAGCTATTTTATGCATTATTCTATGGAAGTCTGCTTTCTTTTTTCTTCAATAGTAGTATGATGCATCTACAAAGCTAATCTGCGAGCTCTTTGCTCTTTCCGGACTTCTGTCATATTGCTCTAAATATCCAGTAATCTTTGATCTATTTTATATGGAATACTGTGGACCTGTATATTTCGCTCAGTTTCATGTGCGTGCTGCAAAATGAGTTGTCCCGATGCCTACAGCTCTACATTCAGGGCTTTCTCATCGAAGTGGCAGAAAATTGAGTTTTCTGCATTATATGACCGATTGAGAGGATGCTCTCAGATCTTTAGCAGGCTCCTCCTGGTTGTTTCCATCGTGACCACTTGCAACTTCAGGGAATTGAATTGATGTTATGCATCACATTCGATATTTCTATGCTTGAGATTTTTCATGTTGGTGGCGCCATCTTCATCAATACTGTTTGTCACCTGTAACTTCAGAGCTAATGGTTGAGGATTGAAGTGACACTTAAGAAGGTGAATTGCATGGCTCTTAAATTAGCATAGTTTCTACCATTAGCAATTTTTGACTGATTGCAAATTAGACAGATGGTGTTTCTCGCCATGAACGCGGTAAACGCAATCCAGTGAAATATCCTCTCGTTGGTTTCTATTTTTTATCTTGATTATTATTGCGGTCAAAGATTTATAGTTCGGATAGATCGATTTCAACTTTCATATTGTCTGTTTTAATTTCTGGCATTATTGTAAAGAGTTATACGATTTTGTTCTTTAAATGATGTCCTACGTAGGAGAGAAAATCTCATCTTATATAAGTTAGAATTTTTGATTTGCAATCAATGTTGAGATTAATGATGTGCAAGATTTTGTATTTATATTATAATATAGTTTTTGATCAAAAAAAATTTTGTACAAGATTGTGGAGGTTTATAATAGACGTTAATATTGCGGTCAAGAGTTTATGATTTGGATGAATAAATATTGAGTTTATGACTTGGATGGATAAGTATCTACTGTAACTTCTGGCATCATGGTACAGGGTCACAGTTCTGTCTTTTTTAAAAGAATAAAACAATAATTGTTATATGAATCTCTTGAATCATTTTAAGTATTTCTGAAAAAAAAATATTTTAATTATTTTATTTTATTATTAAAATTAGTGCTCGAAAAAGTTTGCAGGATTGTGTACGGTGAACGTTGCGAGGCCACCTTTTCCAATTTATCAGCCTCGAGGTGAGCCGCAACTCCCTAATGTGCGGTGCACATCTAGCCGTATTCAACGTACCTGAAAATCCTTGTTGAACCTAATTGCCAATCTGTCGACTTACGACAGCTTTTTGGTAGGCCGTAATTTTTCTGTGCACCACAGCGGTGTAGAAAATTCGGTATAGAATGCATCAGTCATCTGTTTGATTCGTATAATTATTATTTTTAATATATATTTAATATTTATAAATTAATTTTTTTATTTAAAAATTTTATATAATAAAAATATTTTGATTTTTTTAAAAAAATATGATATTCTATATCTATATTACGATATTCTGTAATGATAATATATATAGGATGTTATAATTTTTTTTAAAAAATATAAATATTTTCGTCATTTAAAATTTTCAAACGAAAAAATTATATTAAATATATATTAAAAAATAAATTTTTAGATCATTTTATGATATGATATTCTGTATTATATTATATCACAGAATGTTAATTTTTTTTTTAAAATATAAAAATATTTTTATTATATAAAATTATTATATATAAAAATTAATCTGTAGGTATTAAATATATGATAAAAAATAATAATTACATAAGCCAATCGGAAGAGATAGTGCATCAGGAAATTTTCTCTTCTGATAGGATGAGTACATGGCGGCCTCTTTGGTCTGAATGGACTTTGCCATTTTGGATGTCTCGATCTACAGCACTAACAGTGAGGCTATGTGTAGGGGGGTGAAAGAGGTTTTTTTGTTGAACATGTAGGGAGGTGAGTCTACTAAAGCTAGACTTATGACATAATTATAATAAAATTGAGAGCTTATTTCTAGTTGAGAAGTGCCATGTTGGCTTGGTGGCTAGTTTAACTATGGTTTGGGTTTTCACATTTGCATATTAACTAAAAACCGCTCCAAATTCTAAATTTTATGATCGGCATTCTTGAATTATACTACGATGAAATTGACAAAGTCAAATCCCAAGTAGTCAGGGCTTTGGTTTCTGTATTGTAAAATCTTTATGACATTAATATATAAATTTAAATTCCAATCACACTTAAGATTAGATAGATTAGAGTGCATGCATGAGCCAAGACCTAACTTGAGCAAACCTTTTGCCAGATTCAAGCAACTGAAGACATGATCGTACCTGACTCGCGCATTGGTCCCAACCTTTTCCAATCTCCTTTGTAGTGTCACCAACGCCCTCAAAGCCATCTAGTTTCCAAATTAGTGACTACATAACGAAGATTTCAGGTGTCATGAAATCCAAACGTTTTTTTTTTTTTTGCTTGGTGCTGTAAATCATGGAACATGCGTTAACCCGGACACTCCAATAACCATATAATTATCACATAGTGATCCAATATCAAGCACTCCAGATAGAAAATAATCACATAAAGGAATCTTTAGGAATGACCAATATTTTTGTTAGCTTTACAACTATCAACCATATAATGAGGCTTGTTATACTTCAATTAGCATATTTCAAGATTTTTCAAGAGGGTACACTGCCACAACCGAGCCCAATTGCTTCAAATCTATTTTAAGTGGGCTGGTCTTGTGACAAACGAACGCCTGGTTTTCCCCTGGATCGCAATACTAACCCTTGTATTTCACGAATTCCCGATTGCGCGTCATCCACCGTGCACGTGCTCTGAGAGTTGCGTTGGTCTACTTGGGCGTGGTCCAGGTAATAATTTCTTGCGAAATTGTCCGATATGAATCCACGTGGCACACAATCATTGGTGTTTTTGACGTGTATGTTGAGAATACGGAGTACCGACCAGTCGGATAAATATTCCCCCGTCCGTTGCCAAATTGGGTCCCGAAACTGAAACGGAGGGGGCGAACAAATAAAAAGCCGGCGGGTGGGCGGGTCTTCGTTTAGGCATTTGGATTTGAGGCTTTCTTCTTCTCTCTGCCTTGGAAACGGGAAGGAAAGGATGGCGGCGGGGTTCTCCGGCTCCGGGGGACTGGTCGTCGTGCCTCTTCTAGTGTTCTACTTGTCCTGTTCCTCCCAACCGCCGTTCGTCTCTGGCCAAGGTAGGTCCTTTGCACCCCGGTCTTATGAATCTATTGGGATTTCGTTTTCATGAGTTGATTCGGGATCGATATAGATGATCTTTATGTTAGATTGCTGTAACTTGGATGGTACTTTTTAGGAAACGATTCCGTCCGAGAAGAGGGTGATATAACGCTTTGGATCTTTGAATTTTCGCTGTTTTTAGGTTTCTTTAAATCTGAAAGAAAGAAGTAAAAAAAAAGGATGAATCTTGATTATTGAAACTCTGGATTCCTAATTCTCGATTTTCTTGATTCAAGTCGATCTGGTCAATGCTTTACCATTGTTCTTCATTGGACAGTTTATACAACTGCGTTGGTTGTTCGTTTGTTGATATGGCATGATTTCAGTGTTCTCAACGTACCGGGATGGATTAGAAACTTTTGAGATTGGAAATTAAGGGCGTAGGCTGACCTTGTCTACTGCCACTGGTTTATTTTGATCGGGAAGGAAGGGATGCTGGTATTGGGAGGCTAAGATCACTTGGTTTTGCATTCTGGGTTGAGGTTTGGAAACTGTTTTCATACTGGGATATTTGTGTGATAATACAATTTCTGTGATCTCTAGGATCTTGCTTTCTATTTACTTTCTTGGTACATAACTCTGTTGTATAGGATCTCTATGATCTCTAGAATCTTGCTTTTTCTCATACTCAAATTCTCTCCCATACCTTTTCCTGATTCAAGTAACTTTTCATAGGCCTCTAACCTAATCCTGGAAACTAGCTAACGTGGTTAAAAATGAAGCCTTAGGTGTTTCTTGTCTTCACCTTCCCGAGACATATCTAACTGCCTTGCAGCAAGAGGGTACCACTAGAAGCACTCGAAGATTTTATGTCAGCAATCCCTTTGTGCCAAACCTAGCTAACATGGCTAAATATGAAGTCTTAGGGGTTGCTTGTCTTCACCATCCCAAGACATACGTAACTGCATTGCAGCAACAGGATACTGGATTTCATGTCAGCAGACATGGTTAAATTCAAAGCCTCAGGGGTTGCCTGTCTTCACCTCCCCAAGACATTTAACTGCCTCACAGCAAGAGGATACCGCTAGAACACTCAATGATTTCATGTCAGCAAACATGGTTGCTATGAAGCCATAGGGGTTACCTCTCTTCACCTCCCCAAGATGATTAACTGCTTTGCAGAAAGAGGATACTGCTGCTAGAAGCACTAAAAGATTTCATGTCAGCAAACATTGTTAAATATGAAGCCTCAAGATTTGCTTTTTTTCTTCACAGCTAGAGGATAGCACTAAAAGCACTCAAAGATTTCATTTCAGAAATTTCCTTGGGCCTTGAGCATTTGGAATTTCATACACCTAGGTACAACTTGAGCATACTTTTATGCAAGCAGTGGACCATCTACATTTCCTCCCTCAGGGTTTTGTTTCATGCTTAAAAATGGCAAGGTGTTGTAACTAATCACTCCCTTCTGCCTTTGTAAACCCCCCCTTTTTTGCATCAATTCATTTTGTCAACTTCATGCCCTCTCTTTATGTAATCCGCCCAATGTTACCTGGATAGTTCAAATTCTGAGTTTTTGCTGTATCTGGACACTTAAGACACTTGGACACATCGTTACTCTTCTTGACATTTCAAATCAGTCCACCATTATATCATAATAGTTACATCTTAACTTTTGGCACTTATACCTAGAAATTTATGAGCATGGTATGCCATACCGGTTGGCATCGGTGCATACCGAGCATACTATACCCTATCGGTGTCAAATTGGCATGTGGCATGGGGGATGTACTGAGTGTCCATATGCTGAACTGACCGTCCTACCAAGCATACCGACACTGTACCAAGAAGTTTCCGGTATGTGGTCTGGTGTCGAGATGGTGAACCTTGTTTATAAGTCTAACATTGTAATAGCAAAATTTTACAAATTCTATTGAATTGCCAAGCAATTGGTCAAACAAATTAGTCTTCATACACATACATGTGTACATATCCATAAAACATATCTAATTGGTATTAGACGTATCCAATTTTTTGGGAAGATTCCATGTTCAATTTTGATAAATGTGTCATGTGTCCTGGTAACATTGAACTCCACCTATAAAGCCTTGTAATAAGATTAGGAAGTCAACCAGCAAAATCTGATTCATGCACATAGAGCTTATCATGGGAAGTTCCTTCTTTTGTTTTAATAATGCATTCTATTGAGTGAAGCAATCTTACAAATGGGCACTGTCCATTTGCAGCATTGAGAACTTGAATCCACTATTCTATATCATGTACGCATTTGAAAATAGTTTTAGGTTTTAATAACTTTTCTAATTAGATTATATGAAAAATAATATAGAATGCTAGTTTCTGGACATTTTGTACCATTTTTTCCTCTTTAAAGATCATACCATTTTTCACAAACTAATGTCAATGGACTTTTTCTTTATTTGTACTAAGAAATGTTAATTGTCTATACAGTTGTTTTTTCAAATTTTGTGATGGATATGTTGATATTTTTTATATTATATTGATTTGTCTAATATGCAGAAAGCCAACAAGATGATGCTGTTAGTTTATTGAAAAGAGCTTCTGACATGATAAAGGTGAAGCAGTATACTGATGCGCATAGACTTCTCAGTGCTGCAATAGAAGCAAATCCAAATCTTTCGGAAGCTTATTCACAGCGTGCATCTGTTCTTCGTCACTTATGCAGGTGCTTTTCTGCTGTATGTAATTTTTGACAACATTTTTATTTATTTGAAATGTTTGACTTTTTGTTTGCAATGTAGAATTCATCAAAATGAGTGGGGAAGAGTGTGATTTCATTTGCTCTTTTTTTCCCTTCACGTTTCTATGCCAGAGGCTTGAGGTCATTTATATGAATTCAATGAACTTGTCAATTCAGAAGTTATCAGTCTGATAACAGTTTATGCATGTCCAACATGATGTAATTTTGCTTGGGTTCCTAAGGTACGGGCATAAAATTCTTAACATATGGATTTGATAACTCCAAGTATGGATTCAAGTAGCTATACAGAAAGATTGAACTATCAATTTTACCTTCATTTAAAACCTGTGCATGTTGCCATTAATGCATGGAGCTGAATAATATGACATTATTCTTCGTTTGAAAAGGGTTGAAGTCAACTTGAAGGTTTTCTGAAGTCGAGATACTAAAGACTTTGAGTACATTAATGGAATACCAGTACATAGCAAATATTGTATGTAAAAAATGTGTGGTAGCATGGTTTATGTGGTGTGCTTGATATAGTACAAAGATTCGGCTCCCCCACCCCCCCCTATATATATATATATATATATATATATATATATATATATATAATTGACCCATGCTTCATGACTACATAACTGACCATATGCAATAGGCACTCTCATGTCTCATACTAAAGTAAATGTATATTAATTGATAATATAAAGGACAATGTTATTAAAAAGAAAAAGAAATTGTTTAGTTGGGAAGATTTAATCTGACAGAATTGTCTTTAGGGCATGTCTGGCTTGTGCAAAAAACTATGATTTTAAAATAAATGCTACCTAACTCACGTGTTCTGATGTAGATTTGAGGAATCTGAGAAAAACTATAAAAAATTTCTAGAGCTAAAACCTGGGACGTCTTCAATGGAGAAGGAGCTCTCTCAATTATTGCAGGCCCAAAGTGCACTGGACTCGGCATACAATTATTTTGAGTCTGGTGATTTTTCAAAGGCTTTGGATTATATTGACAAAATTGTCCTCGTCTTTTCTCCAGGATGCTTACGGGTACTTTTTATGGATCACTGATGTTTGTCTGTGCTTGTTAAAATAGATATGGATTGTACCAATAAGCTGCAGTCTTACTTCAGTAAGACATGTCCTTTGCAGGCAAAAATTCTCAAGGTGAAATTGTTGTTAGCACTGAAAGACTACTCAAGTGCTATTTCAGAGACTGGATACATACTTAAACAAGATGAAGATAATTTGGAGGCACTGCTGCTTCGTGGTCGTGCTTATTATTATCTCTCAGACCATGATGTTGCTACAAGGTTTGATTTATGAAACTTCTGATACAGATATATGTTAAACATTTCAAACTTTATGTGTTAGATGTGCACTCTTTTTCCACTTTGCTGCAATGATGTTCTCCTGTTTTTTAAGCTGCAGTACTATATCTATATTGGTAACTATGCATCTTGTTCAGGCACTTTCAGAAGGGACTCCGTCTAGATCCAGAACATAGTGAACTGAAGAAAGCATATTTTGGATTAAAAAATCTCCTAAAGAAGACCAAGAGTGTAAGGCTATTATTCTGGAGCTTATATGTGAATCTGAAGATTGCCATTTTACTGTATATTCATTAAGTGTAAGTTGATGGGACTATTGCAGGCAGAAGACAATGCTGCAATGGGCAAGCTACGATTGGCTGTTGAGGATTTCAAGGCTGCCCTTGCAATGGACCCCAGTCACAGTGCTTATAATGTACATCTTCACCTTGGTTTATGTAAGGTCTTGGTTCAACTTGGCAGAGGAAAAGATGCTATCAAAAGTTGCACAGATGCACTTGAGATTGATGGAGAGCTTGTTGAAGCATTGGTTCAGGTTTGCTATGGCATTTCAAACTTCAGTATCTTCTGGGAATGCTTTGATTAGTCTTTCTGAAGTAAATGCATCTTAAGCCTTAATTGGATTTGGTTGGATTGGGGGGCCTGAAAACTTATGATATCTAGATGCTAACCTCATTGGGTATGTTTTAGCCCTATAGTAGTGCCATCAGCTATCCTAGTGCCATTGGGTCTAGACAATGAAGCAAATCTTTGTTCAAGACCGATGCAGTAATCAGCATAAATATCCATGTATTATGCTGTGAATCTTATGAAGACATTTCATAAAAGGTTAAGAAGTCCAGTTCCAAATAGTAATGGGTCTTGTATAAGGACAGTTTGTTTATGAGATACAAACTTGTGCAGAGGGAACTTCAGGCGTTGGCAAGCCAGTTTCTATCCCAGCTCTCAATTTAGGGATGTGAGCATAATGACTATAAGCTTATGTATCCTTGACAGTTATAGACTTGGCTTACCCTAATTCGTCTGGAAAGTCGACCTAATTGTTGCATACCCCTATGTATGCTCACCATTATGCCTTGAGATGATTCTTTATTATTCACAACCAGAAAACCTGCAGTATTTCATTAATTTTGACTGTCACAATCTGTTGTAGTTGTACCCGGAGTGCTTAAAAATAATGTAGCCTCCATTTAGTTGGTTGTGTTGGTGAAGCAACATGGCTATAACCATAACCATTGAGCCTTTTCTGAACTATTTGGAGAAGAGTTATTGACATATTTTTATGACCGGCTGTCTAACCTGGCATCAACTCTCCTCCTTTCTCATCCAGGCTTGGGACCAGCCACGGTGGTGGCAATTTTTCCTCCAACCTCCTATCTGGCATTGCTTTTGCTAAAGGTGGCTTTGCTGCATCATTTTATTATAAGCACCCATCTGATATGTCCCTTCATAATAATCACTCCCCCCTTAGTCAAATTCTGTTCATTTTACTTCCAGTAATCAGATAATTTTTTCAAATATATGGGTTTGAAACAACTTTAATCTTCTGTTTACTTTTCTCATATGTCATTGTCCTGCTGCAATATTTCTTTTGGAAAAGGATAATGATGGATCAATAGATTTTGAGTTGAAAATGGGTGAGCCATTTCAGCTGAGTATATTTAATCCGAAAGGAAGCTCTTGATTTTTTGCCGCAGTATATTGTAGTTACCCAAACTCTGGAATGCTCCTCCCCAAAGCAAAAGAGTTTGTTTTTCCATATTTGAATGTATGTGCGATTTTTTATGTGATTATGCTTTGGCCATCTAGTAAGCATGCTGCTATATATAGATCAATTTTGTGGCCATGCGTCACCATGTCATGACATAAAACCTATGGGTACATTCCCTAGTTATTATATATGTTTTCTACTCTTCAACTTAACATATTAGAAAGAAATCATGCCAGCATGTAAATGAAGCAATTGTCTATATTCTGTCGGTTTTGAAAAAACCCTCCAGGACCACCTATAAAAACAGCCTAAATCATTTCTGAATACATTCTCGATGTGGTGCCTGCCAATGTAACTCTTCCATCTATTGATAAAACTCTCCACATGTAAATTTGGATAAAAAAAGAAAAACAGTTGCATTCCAAATTTATAATGCTTTGCATGAGTCCTTGGTGTTCATATTTATTAATACACTGTTCATTAGTCAGTGCTGCCATTTTGGTTCTCTCTCCTGATAATGTTTAAGAGAAATAAGATCACATAAGTCCAAACTGTTAGTTTAGTCATCAATTGGCATTAATAAAATTAAGGGAAAGGTCTAGTCCTTAACATTTTACTGGTCGACGGGTCTCACATATCAATCAAGTAATCCTTCCTCTTGAGCCAGACATTCAACACAAGTGTCAAGTACTGGCATCAATCAGCTTTGGTGTGGAATGTGTAAGTAGATTAATTGGAATTTAGACCATCTGATTGATTTTGAAGAAATGAGGTAGTAAAGTTTTATCATAATTGACCTTTGAGGAGCCAGAGATGCAGAGTCAAGTGAACTATACATGTTAAAGTTGAAGTATCTGTCTGTTTTACTGCTTAACATTCTGGACACCAATGCCACCTAGTTAAAATGATATTCACTGTTGTAGAGTTAAAAATAAGGGCCTATACATTAATGGGGCCTTTTGCCTTCTAAATATAGCTGTTTATGGTCCTGCATTTCTTAGATTGTTGCTTGAGAAGACCAAACTGTCGAATCACAATGTAATGGCTTTTTTTATAATACATAAATCTCATGCAAGCAAAATAGGATTAGGACTCTCTGTTATTTGAATCCTTTACTAGCCTAGTGGTGTAAACACCACAAATGTCATTAGTTTTAACAAACTTAGATGATGGAAGTTCTGGAGGTTAAATTTTTGTTGGGCCTTTGCCTTTCTGCTAACATTGAGTGCAGGCATCTTCTATTACTGTTGCTTACAGTTTTATAACTGCTTCATGACTCTGATCCTGTTCTTTTGGAGAAGTTTTTTATGCATCTAAGATGGATGAATCTGTGAAGATACAAAATACTTCTGTGATTAATTTTAATTACTAGTTGGTTCCACCAATTCATGGTCTGCCTGACAGATGTATTAATTGTGAAATAGTAGAGTATGAATATGTCAGAATTGCCTAGCACATCATGAATACCTTTTCTGCAAATTATACATCTACCATGAAAATCTTGTGTGCTTGAAATTGGTGGATATTTATCTGACCGGCCTAGCTGTCTCTCTGCAGCGAGGTGAGGCTAAACTTATAACAGAAGATTGGGAGGGAGCTGTAGAAGATTTAAAAATAGCTGCTCAAAAGTCTCCACAGGTTCGTTATATAATTCAAATTTTCATTGGGCATTATTGGAAATAATGTAACTCTTTTTTTGCTACTAGTTTAGGGGGGAAAAAATCTTCTTTTCCTCTTGTCTAATTTTTGGCTCCCTGCATACTGGACATTTTATTGATCAAAACTCTATTGATTCAATGGTGGTTACAATAGTTTTTGTACTGCTTGATTTAGGAATTAGGGTTCTATAGCATGATTATTATGTGTATCTTGTGCTCTTCTTTATCTGCTTATTGTTTCTCTCATTCTATATGCTCTCTCTATTAAAGTTATTCTTTCCCCTGAACTTGTTTGAAACTAATTTGAATAGATGGACATTTCAGCTTGTAATAATTTACAATTTTTCAGGATATGAGTATTCGAGAAGCACTTTTGAGGGCTGAAAAATCACTGAAGTTAAGCAAACGCAAGGACTGGTACAAAATCCTGGGGGTTCCAAGAACTGCATCTGTTGCAGAGATTAAACGGGCCTACAAGAAACTTGCTTTACAGTGGCATCCAGATAAGAATGTTGATAACAGAGAGGCAGCAGAGGCCCAGTTTCGAGAAATTGCTGCTGCCTATGAGGTAATATAAATATAATATTTAGTGGTAGTCTCGTTTATTGGTCTTTTAGCAGCTGTACTAAGGGTGAATGTCCTGTGCTTTATTGTGTGCCAATTAACCATCTTTTATTTTGATGCATCATATTGATATGAAATTGACTGTGCTTGTATTTGCCCAATGTTGCAACAAAGTTCTAAACAACATTCTCTTCCATCTGTTTTGCAACAAAGAATGCTTAAACTTGTATGTTGTAGTCTGGCTAGGATTTTTTGTTTAGAATTGTTTGAGAAATCTGTCCATATGCTGACAATTAACTTTAGAAGATTAGATAAACCTTGAAAGAACGTAGAAAAGCCAGTAAGATCAGATAAAATACCCTTAGGAGTATGGGGTTATGGGTAGAGTTGAATTTGGTCAAAAAGCTCAACCAGATATTAAGGATCGCTATGGTCTTCAAGCTTTTTGAACATCCTATCTGAAGATATATGATAGTTTGTGACTTTCAAGCACTTGTGGTATCCAAGATGAGGGTGTTTCATTTTATCTGGGATAAGCTATGGCCTGCCTCATTTTATTAAGGTGCTTAGGTTTGCCAAATGTTCTTGCTTCAATTGTCTTATTCAAAATTTGATTTGGAGCGGTTGCTATCATACATTGCATCATATTTCTGTTTTACTTCTGTTTGATTCAGATTCTTTACTTACCTGCTATTCTGAGTTTCTGACTCTTCTAATCTCCCTGCAAAGGTACTTGGTGATGAAGAGAAACGTACAAGATATGACCGAGGTGAGGATGTAGATGACATGGGTATGGGAATGGGAGGTGGAGGTTTTAACCCTTTTGCTGGTGGAGGACAACAATTCACTTTTCACTTTGAAGGTGGATTCCCAGGTGGAGGATTCCCTGGGGGTGGTTTTCCTGGAGGATTTGAGTTCAATTTTTGATCACACCCATGTTATTTCATTCTTTACTCAGTTTCTCGGATGTTTGCTTACCCAAAGAGGTGCTGCAGAAGTCGGAGGTTGAACAACAAAAGGAGTCGAGACAATGGTTTATTTGAGTTGGGTGCTGACTGCTAACAGGTATCAGAGTTTGGAGGAAACACCCAAGTGAGGCTTGTTAGAAATGAGATTGGGAATTAAGTTAGAGGACGTTGCAACCCATTCTGCCAAAGCCCTTGTTGTTTATAACGTATTGATATTTTTGGAAGGTTTCACTTTATTATAATTACTTTCTGGGGATGTCCCAATGGAAATGCTGACTTGTATAGAATTTGCATCAGTAATCACATACAGTTCTTATTCCAGAAGCATGATGGTAGTGCATGCCTTTTTTCTATTTTGCTTTCTCCTATTGGATCATTTGTGTGCTCATGGTTCCATGTTTGATAGATCTTTGACTTGAGGTGGAAGGCAAACCAAGCTGCCTAAGAACTGAAATTTTATCGAACACCCTGTTGTTTTCCTAGAGGGATTTAATCAGGATGCTGGACCACCAGCAGTTGTCTTGCTCTCCTGTGAGGCCCACGGTAATAGGTATCCTCTGGTTGGGAAGAATCCAAGTGTCAATTAGAGTGTCAAACTTCACAACTTGGTTTGCCTTTGGGTTGTTAGAGAGGATTAGTGGTAAGGTGCTAAATTCTCAGAAGAAAATGAGCCTTCTATCAGTCTTATGATGCCCTACCACCTCCCTCGTATGTAAAAGCCCCCAAAGATCATCATCGTTTAGAAAGCAAAATATATTACGATATATCCTAATAATGGACAAGCCAACCCACGCAAGAGGCTTGAGGAATGCTCTAATTCTTTAAGCTGCTGCTTTTTTATAAATAAGCAATAATCAGAACTCATTTTTTGAACTCATTTTTCTTCCAGTGCAGGTTCTCGGAACAAACAAGAGTTACTGCTATCCACAAAATCCTAGATTTCAAGTCCTTTTTCCTAATGTTTTTCCCAGATAAGATACACCGTTCCATTCCGTGTGGTGGAACAAAAGGATCCATTTAACTGTTCATGACATGTAGTTTAAACAGAGATCACATAGTTACATGTTTGACACTAATGAATATATTATTTAGGAGGAAGACAGTAACAAGAAAACATCCATTACTATTAAGAGGAGTAGGTGACTCTCATTTTACGTTTGGTTAGGAGTCTCATTCTGATTCTAAAACGAAATAGGAATGATCTAATTTATCTAAAACTCAATCCACACTCTCTTAAATTCCGATTTTGATCACGAATCAAATACTTTAGAGAATTTAGTGATTTCAATTTTGATTCCAATCCATTCTAATTTTTATTTTAATTCTGAACCAAACACTCTCCTTAACTTAATCTATGGTTAAAGAAGCAAGCGTACGCAGAGGTTCGAACATCAAAAAATGTCATGCCATTACTGTTGGAAAACTTAATCACGATAGCATGCTTCAGACAATCTGACTAAACAGTTTCAACTTCTCATGTCATTCTTTCCAATTTATCACCCATTCGTTTTATTCTCTCTCGTTTTTCATATTTTTTAATCACCATTTAGCATTGCATCCTATCAGAAGCAGCATTGCAACTGCACGTATTATTCTATGGGATCTTTCTGTAATTTTCATATACTTAACAGCAAATTTGCACCATTAAAAATAAAGAACCACACTGGAAACAACAGATATTAGAAAACAAATAGATCCCAAGAGACAAATCATTCTTGTGTTTATTTTCAACATTATAGACTATATGAACTTGTGTAGACAAAAAAATAGATAATGAGAAACAACATACAACACGATTCACTCAAAAAGCTTTACCTGCCTCTTGGTCCAGTATATAACTCAAACAAGACTGTTCCTGATGTGATGATGCAGTATTCTCGGAAGCACGGTGTCTAGCATATGGACACAGGTCAACAATTGAGCAGATCATGAACAGGACCACCCTTTTTGGGAGAATATTAAGGAAAAATAGAAACCATGACAAATTCATCGTTTATGTTATAGCCAAAAAAAAAGAGTCGTGATTTAGCAAGCTGTACTTTTTCCTTCCCTCGTCAGTAACAGAGAAGGTGATATCGCCAACTTCAGGTTCTTTTCTTTAGCAGCAATCAGAAGGCAGTGATCAATTTTTTGGTAGCAAACCACAATATTTATATTTATTTTCATGATGACCAACGATGATTCGCATGACAGCCCAACAAACTACTATTTCCATATTTGAAATCATATCAACAAATTTGTACAGTGAAAATATATAGAAGAAGAGGAGACTAACTGAAGGGTAGAACACAATCCATCTTACACATCAAGAGCATTCAACCTCCCTCTATCATTGCACTGATGCTTTTTGTGAAAGAATCATCGCATCAATGTCAAGGCCATACCTCACTGTATTTGCTAACATTCCAAGCAAACCAGTTGCAGCATCTTATTAAGTTTGGTGCTGGAGACCACTCCACCACCAACCACCTGAGCCCTCCACTCCCTCTTCCCACTACCATATAAGCCCACCGTGGCTGCAGCCACCAGTGCAAAAGAAGAGAGATAGAGAGAGAGAGAGAGAGAGAGAGAGGATAAAGAGAACGCAGCATAAAAGCTGATATCTATAATTCTTCTTTATCCCGTCCCTCTAGAAGCCAGAAAGAAGAGAGCAAGAAAAATCAATGGAACATATCACCATCTATGCCAGTACCCTGCTCTTTCTTCTCCTCACCACTCAAACTTTAGCCCAGCCTGCAGCAGCTCCAGCTCCACCAGGCCCAACAAACATCACCAAAATACTTGAGAAGGCAGGGCAGTTTACTACACTCATTCGGCTGCTTAAGAGCACCCAGGTTGGTGACCAGATCAACAACCAGCTGAACGACTCCAACTCCGGCCTCACTGTTTTCGCACCCACTGACAATGCCTTCTCCAGCCTTTCTTCAGGCACTCTCAACTCCCTCACCGACCAGCAGAAGGTTGCACTGATCCAGTTCCATGTACTTCCTTCCTTCATCTCGATGTCTCAGTTCCAAACAGTGAGCAACCCGCTCCGAACACAGGCAGGCGATGTAACCAATGGGCAGTTCCCACTCAATGTGACAACCGCAGGGAACACGGTGAACATAACAACAGGGATTGACAACACCACGGTGTCCAACACCATCTACTCAGATAACCAGCTGGCTGTGTACCAAGTTGATCAGGTGCTCCTCCCATTGGAAATCTTCAGACCCCAAGCCCCCGCTCCTGCGCCTTCCAAACCTAAAAAGAAAAAGGCCGCTCCTATCGCTGAAGGGCCTTCCAGCACTTCAAAAGACTCGACCTCTGCTGCTGTCACTTTGAATTGGAGTCTATCTGCAGCTGCCATTGCCTTTGCAGCTGCTGTGATTTCTCTCTGGTGGAGTCTCTGAGTGCTACTACTATTCTTTTCTAGCTTTTGCTGAGTGGTGGTCTGTGTCGGGTACGGAGGCTTGCATTTTTCAGGTGTCCTTTAATTTTGCCTTGTTTTATCACTGCCACAGATTTTGTAATGTTATCTCATTTATGTATCTACTAAAATCTAAAATAAAGATGAGAGTAATAACACAAACCTCATGTATTCATATAGCCTCCGAATATCAGAATTAGTTTGGGTTATGAGATCTCTTTGACAAAGTACAGATAACAGATCCGCGTTGGGAAACTCAATAGATAGCTTAACTCCAGTGAAAGATAAGAACGTTTTAGTCAGACTTTGTAGAAAGGAAGTGTAGATTTTGATAACCTGCAGACTTCATTTGCTACCTCAGTGTCAAAGTATCACAAAGTTGTGAGCAGCTGAATGTTAAAAGATTCTAAAGTGCTGGTGATACATAGAAATGGAAGGCAGCAATATCAGCTCCTTTTTTAATATGTACACACTCTGTAACAATCTACAAGAAGGTTGACATAAAGAGCTCTGACATGAGTATTTCAGGATCTATGACTTTTGCAGTCTATAAGTCATTTAACTCTCTGGTAGTTGGTTGAAACTTGCAATCAGCATCCTAGACATCATCTCCTAATACCTGAGACGTTTCTACTGAATCATTCCTAGTGTCATTGCTCTCTCTCTCTCTCCCCTCATATATATATATATATATATATATATATATATATAATGTTCACGTCAACTGAGGATTCAGGATATGATAATTTTAATCCCGTAAGGTGCATCTAGTAGTTCAAATATTAGAGATAGGATATTTGAGACAAAATGCTATACATAATCCATTTACTAATTATAAATTTATAGTACATGGGGAAATTAATATTGAAGAAAATGCTTTACAAAAAATGGTATATATTCATATTGAAAGGAAATGTTTTGAATGGTCGCACTATATGAAAGAATCTCTTGATTGGTTTGATTCTCCATGATTCTTGATTTGCATGATCTTGCCAATAAGGAAGGTTTTGAATTGTTGCACAATATATGAGATTTTTTTAATGAATGTAATCCTCTATGATTCTCTCCAATAAAAGAAAAGTTTTGAATTGTTGCACTATATGAAAAATTACTTAGTTGGCTTGATTTCCATGATCCTTGGTTGCATGATCTTACTGATAAGAAAAGATTTTGAATTATTGCATAATATACGAGATACTCTATGATTCTTAGCAATAGCATGGGCTATTTTCATGATTTGATTTTTTGGCTTCAATAATCTAAATGAAAGCAAAGGTGCAATACAAGGAATTCAATAGTCATTCTCCTATATACCTAAAATATCTGCAAGGATTTTGTACGGCTTACTCTCTACTGGATCTTCAGAGCTTTTCCAGACAGATTTGAATATGGCAGCATAATGGTCATAATATCTTTTAGCTCGGAAGGGTATCATCAACATCAAATTTGATCAACATTTAAGTTTGTCCAATGAATAACATCCATCCAATCAAGAAAGTCTCAAAGTGACATGACCTCCTTAAGATGCCGACTCAGAGATGATAGGATGTGTGCTCAAGTAACCAATGTAATGGCCCAATTTTCCTCAAAAAAAAAAAAGAAAAAGAATTGTAATAGCGATTGTTAAAATAATCACGGATTTGTAGCATGTGTGGCTTATGCACAAACATAGAAAAATTAGGCATGCCATTCTTAGTTTGAAGATGCCAGATTGCTGACATAGCTTGATGAAAAAATTGGAGGACTGATAATAAGCTATCCAAAGGGGTCAGACAGGACCAATGCTTGTGCATTCATTATAACCAACACACCTCAATGTGAGCTGGTTATGGAAATTAATGCAATAAACTGTGATCGAAGACTTGAGATTGGAATGAATGAGGAAAAGGATTCTGACCAACTCAAATAACAAGAATTCCTATTTCATTGAGGTATATGGACAAGGTATCTGCCATTGTATATTACCATGAATCAACAAAAATATAAGGTTTCATGTAATTCATCATGTCTTTCGCTTTAATTATTATGAGCAAAACCTAATGCTGTGGAAAAGCTAGCTAAATAATGAAGAAAGTGACGATCAGATGTTTCATGGTCACCAAAAAGCAATCAAGTTGGTATGAGTTGTCGTAAGTTTTTATTAAGGTATAAGTTGTCAAATTCAAGTTGATGACATGTCATCTTCGAATAACCAATCAGTACATGTACATGGTGTGCAGGTTGTCCTGGCTACCAATCAAGATATCAGTCACAAGGTGCCACTGAGGTCAATGAATTACAGTTCTGAAAAACCTTAAAGGCGCAAACCTGTAACAGCAAAATCCACAGATTATCAACACTAACCTCTATAAGAAATAGATCCAGGCCCCACAAGCTTAGAAAGTATACAATCTTAGCAATGTGTCATGTATGTGTGCAAGGGATGACAAATGAAAAATCCCATGGATCCTGTCATCTGGAGCAAATGCAAAGCTTGGAAAGTTCAAGGCATAAAGATCTTATATAAAACTGAAGGTGAAGCTATTGACAAGTGACAACATGTGTCCTACAACATACATCCTTGATTCATCCATACAAGTAACACTGTCTAAATAATCATACTCTCAAAGCATGAACAAAGTTGACCCAGGCAAGGACATCAATGAATTTAATAGTACAGGAAAATAATAGACATGCTTGTAGAGCATGTCTACAACACATGATATTTGATAAGTTTAACAGATAGGATGAATAAACTAACAAAAAGTTGAGAATGTTGTATTAGATTTGAAAATGTTGTCTAGCCTTGAAGTTTCTCTCCATAGACAAGTTGCCCACACCTTTCAAAAGCTTTTTCTAGAGGAATCCCTGACCAAGTTATAACCACTGCAACAATCACTGCCCAACTCTTGATTAAACATTCTAACTGCTCCACTCTTTATCTTTGTAGCTAATCTCAAGCTTGTTGTTCCAGTACTCAAGATCAAGTAACAAAATGTGAGAAAAAGATAAACTCCTGGACTTGGATTGGACCCATTTGTTACAAAATAACCAATGCTATTGGTCAAGAATCAGCATTCAAATCACATCCACACAACACACGCACAGAAAAACAAAAAAAAGGTCTGTTTTCTCCAAAAAGGAAATTGCAGAAGAACAGGAATCACTGAACAGCAAAAGTAAAATCATACAAAGAACTTTTTTTCTTTTTTTCCCCATTAAAATAATCATGAGCAGAAAATCAAAAGGCAGATTAAGACCACAGCACTAATCATTTATCCATAACGAATGCAATCGTACAAAGATATCTAAAAGGACAAATAAACTATAAACAGAGCAAAGTTTTTATTTTTTTTTTCTTTTTATTTTATTTTTTATTTTTTATTTTATAGAATGGAGTTCTCACGTAACATGAATATGAATACACCTAACAAGACCGGATGATGAAATCATTATAAATTTATAAATTTGTTTCATCTCAAGATGAAATTATTAGATGGATTGATTGCACCATTAATTTATGATGGCTCTGACCCTATCTAATATTTAGTGCTGAGATAGACTAGCGGGTCTGGATATCGATCTACAGCTGGTGTGGCACGTTCTGGTTGCACTTATCCATTGGTCGCGTTCCCATCGTCGGATCCAGACGACGCAGCCCCATTCCCCCTTTCCGCCGGTAGCAAAGGAGAAGCCGGCCCAGAGCCCACACCAAAGACATGCACGCACACAACCAACCGCATTGACCGAGGCCCGCCAACCACTACGTGCCATCGCATCCAACGTCGCAGCCCACGTCGAATTCCAAGGCCCCCTCAAAGCTATGGCCACGACAGCAGCGACATCGCCGTTATAAAAATCTTCCATAATATGGTTGGAACTCACGCTCCATATCATATAATAAAATCTCCATTATAATGGGGCCCAAGATTGATTGCTACCGGCGGGTATATGGCACGAAATTATTGGCATATTAGCGGCGCACCAGGCTGTGAGCGGAACGTGTCCCGCGCTCTGATTGATGGCAGCGTGTCCGGGCTCTGAGCCGATATCGAATTTTTATATGTTTTGAGGAAAATAAATAAAGGGGTAGCTTCGAACAAACTCTTCGAACATCCCAGCTGGAAAAAAACCTTTTCTCTGACTAAAATATCAATAACGATAAAGGAAAGAAGCTCTTCGGGCAGGTCGGCAGTTATCGCGCGTCCCTTCGACGCCGCTCCCCAGCCTTATTTTCTCCCGTCCAACGTCCTCCAAAACGATAGATTAGAAGAGAAACCCGAAGGGAATCGGAGGAGGAGAAGATAGAAGAAAGCCGATAGAGCGGAAGAAAGAAAGGTAGGGGAGGAGAATGGGAAGCTACAAGTACTGCTTGTGTTTCTCGAGGAAGTTCCGGTGGGTGGAGGCGCAGCCGCCGGCGGACGTGAAGGAGGCGTTCGCGGCGTACGCGGAGGGCGGGACCCAGATGAACGCCGAGCAGCTCCAGCGGTTCCTCGTTGACGCCCAGGGCGACACCGGCGCCACCGTCGCCGACGCCGAGCGGGTTCTGGAGCAGGTTCACCAGCTCCGCCACCGCCACACACTTGGGAAGCTCTCCAAGCCGCTGCTCACCGTCGACGACTTCCACCACTTCCTCTTCTCCGAGGACCTCAACCCTCCGCTCCGATCCCAGGTCCCTCCTCCTTCTCCTTACCCTTGATCCTTGACAACTATTAATGCTCGCCTCTTTCCGAATGATTCCGGTCCGTCGTCTGTTACCGGATCCTTTTGTGGATCTGGAGGTGTCGATGTTGGATCTCGTCTGGTTGGAAAGGGTTTCTATTAATCCAAATATTTTGGCCAATTTGATTGCTTTCCGTTATCTGTTTCGTGTATAAGGTATCTAATTACTAATTTATAGATCATAAATTTAATCTTCTCAGAGTTTAATTTCTATATATTTGAATTAAGGAAGCAAGAGGGTGAGCCTTGGCGCAACGGTAAGATTGTTCCGTGGTTCAAAGCATGGAAACAGCCTCTCTGCAGGCAGGGATAAGGCTGCGTACATTTGACCATCTCCAGACCCCGCAATGGCGGGAACGTCATGCATTAGGGCATTCTTTTTTCCTCTAAATAAGGAATCAGCTTAGATGAATAAATGGAATTCAAAGCATACATTTGCATTATTTAGTGCATTAATTGCTTATTGGATTTTTTTTGGCTCCTTCAAAATTTTTAACGATTCTCTTGGGACATATGTATCTGATTTTTTTTTTTTTTGAAATTTTTGATGTGCGAATTAAAGTGAAAGTCAAATGGCCGATGGTTTGCGTATCATTATTATTTATTTGGTTTTTGCTTTTTACCTCAACTGCAATGATTGTGAGTAGTAAAGAGTGGAGGCTGTTCATGAATTCTTGACAGTTCGAGAAACAATCAATATGTGAATTAGGGAATAAAACACTTCTCATGATAGATTTTTCCATCAAGAGTTAGTTCATTACTGTAGATCCACATTATGATGGCGTAACAGAGTTTGCCCCTGCCAGCCACAAAGTTTGGCGGTGTAGGATTACTTAATTGACATTTATGTGCAGCTAAGTATAAGGAAGTCCATCATTTTCAAGAGACTTTTGTCCTTGCTTCATTCCATCTGTAAAGGCAGCAAGAATCATCCTGCAGGTACATGTATTTATGTTTATGCCTTTTTGTAATTCGTTGGGCATTGTTCCATACTTCCTTGATGGAGGAGGGAAAAATAAAAGAGAGATGTGATGCAGGTTCCTAACTTTCAATGATATTCAGAAAATGATTAAAGACATGGTTGGATAAATAGAGTACAGGGATGCCACGTTATAGAACCTGTTTCAAGATGAGATGATCTAGGAGGATCACTAGGCATATGATGGACTACTTTTCCATCTAGGGTAGGTCTATGTGGGGTTTGGGAGCAAAATTTAGTAGATCCAAGGTTGAATTACATATCAAAACTATTAAAAGTCATAACCTAACAGACATTTGATTGAAGTGTTTTTTTTTTGAAGCTGGATAACCTTTTACAAGGGTGTGGCAACCCTAAGGGATTAATGATACCTGAACATTTAGTCCTCAAAACAGGCCGGTTGAAGTAAAAATTTATCTTTTTTCAGCTAAAATTTTAAATAGGCATATGTGAAGTTGATAAGAAGTCAAGATATAGCTCCTAAAAGATTTTAACTTTTTGTGATTAGCTCTACAATCACTTGCTATTTAGAGAAAATTGTAACATCTTCTAACTAGAAGAGGAATTCGACATGGATTTTGTAAGGCAAAACTCACTAGTATAAATAGAGGACATTGTAGCAATTTTATTTGTCTTTAATGAAAGTAAAAGGCTTAAAACCTTGCTTTTACAAATTCTTATTATTATCAAATATATATATTTTTTTCCAGAGATTCAAGTTGAGTGGGTTAAAGAAAATCTTTTCTTCTCTCCGATCGGATCATAAGGTTGAAGGCATTCTCTCTTATGCCTGATTGGATCACGAGGTTGAAGGCGTTTTATGTTTTACTTAGGTCTAACTTTGGTTGTAGTTATTCATGTGGTACCTTTATAGAAATCTCTTGTTTTTTTTTCTGGGTTGAACGTTTTTTTTTTTGGTTGGGGGGGGGGGCACCTGTTGGTTGTCTTTCTTTCCACGTTCATGCATTCTCACGTATTTAGAACATCTGTTTTGTGTAGGCATGATTTAGGCTTGTTATGCATGGGTTAAGCTAGCTATTAAATATTTGTTTCAAGATGTGGCTGATATTTGGGTTATATCTATATGAAAATATGTTGCATTTACTGTCATTTTTGGCCAATAGAGGTGGCAGTGCTCCCTCCCGTTTCTTATTTTTGAGAGAATTGTGGAAAGCTGCCAATCATTTCAACAAAAAAAAAAAAAAGAAAAACAATGCAACAATTACTTGTATCAACTAGTTGAGGAAATACCTCCCTATGTTTGAATAGAGAACCTCCATTCGAGGAGGGGTGCAAACACTGAGCTATAGCCCATTTTTCTGGTTGGCATGGACAATGAATTAACAGACTTTTCTAAATGTTATTCAGGATTGAAATACTTTCTCCTCTTTTTTTTACGTCAATCCTTCAGTTTTTCTTTTTCTCAATATATTCTGAGATAGAAACGAAATAAATCCATTATTTGAAAAATTGAGATAATTAAGTAAAGTGAAGGTTCTCAAAATTTTGTGAAAAATTTGCTTGCAACTTCTATAACTTTGTTAGACAAGCAGGATGTGTTGCTCATAATATAATGCTAATGACATCATAAGATGATACAGTGCATGCATGTGCACTGGACACATGTGATATGGCATTTTGCATGTTTATACATTAATTTTTTCACTAATTGACAATCCAACCTGTTTGCACAAATACAAAAGGTTAATATTACCTGCGAACATCTAACTAAGTAGCCACACATAGAGATTGGTCTATATATCAGATAATGCTTGACAGGAATTCATTTATCCCAGGTTCACCAAGAAATGACTGCTCCATTATCCCATTATTACATATACACAGGCCATAATTCATATTTGACTGGGAACCAGCTCAGCAGTGATTGCAGTGACGTTCCAATTATAAAAGCGCTTGAGAGAGGTGTTCGAGTGATTGAACTGGATATCTGGCCAAATTCTACAAAAGATGGCATTAATGTTCTTCATGGGAGGTATTTACGCAATGTTCATTACCTCTTATTCCTAAACCATGTTTTTTTTTTTTTTTTGGCTAAAATTTGGTTTGTCATCTTGAACAATGCAGTCTTGTGTGATCCTTGGATATATCTAAAGAAATCTGTGAAACATTAATCAAGGCAATATAGATGTATTCTAGCCATGCGGTTGGGATAGAATCTCAAATATAAACTATTCTTAACTTGGCTGTGGAATTAACTGAACACTTCAGTGGTTTGGTCTTCTGATGTTTGTTGTTTAAAAGAGGACTCAAAGACTCTAACTATCTCTTCTAGTAGTAGTTTGATATGTAATTAGCTACTATAGACAACCTTTTGTACATATTTTTATTCTTTCCTCGCTATATGGGAGAACTCTGATTTTTTGAATCCAGACTTCGGTCCCAAATGCTTGATGGTAAAGAATCTGAAGGATCCTAACGAGGATTGAAGTACCATAGTGGTACTAGTTGGGGGCCAGGTTGGTATAGTACCAGTATGCTACCATACAGCTACTTGGGATAGTTTGTGGTGCCAATGCCACAATGGTACCTGTTGCGGCCAATCCCCCGTCGTCCGATCGTCGAGGTCGCACACCTGCAAGAGAAGTCCTCACAGACCGGAGATGCCTCCGGCGGGGACCCTCCGACGGTCAAGTCAGAGAGACTAGGCAACAGCGGAAAATCAGAGGCTCAACTCGAGAGGGCTCGGGTAAGCTTGGGAGCTGGAGGGAGCGTCAGAGAGAGCTTACCAAGACTGTTGCCTTACCCCTTTTTATAGTAGACTGCGGCGTGGTCCCGCCATTAATGGTGCAGACAACTGGAGAGTTGTCAAATTGCCGGAGGCTGTCAAATCGTCGTGTGCTGTCAAATCGCCGCGGGTTGTCAGAACAAACCCATATCCTTGGCAGGACAATGCCCCAGGGCGATTACACAGCATGTCCTTGACAAGACAACAGCCCATAGCGGTCGTACGGCCCTTGGGCGGGCTGACCGACCATACGTCGGTATTCGGTTGTCGGGACGTCGGGTGATGACCCGAAGATACCGTCGGTCGGTTTAATGCCTCGCTGAAGTCGGACGTCGGCTGCCACCCCCGACAGTGAGTCGGTGATTTGGGCTCCGCCGCTCGGCTGGTCGGGAACAGAATGGGTCTGCCTGGCCGACACTCCTTCAGTCGGATAATGTCGGCAGCTACTGTCGGCAGTCGTCGGTCGGTGCGGTCGGTAGAGTCGGGCGTCGGTCGGACAGGTCGAGGGTGAGTCGGTGTAAAAGGGGTCGGTCGGTATATCCCAACAGTTGCCCCCCCCACTCCTGAGTCGGATGTCGTGTCGGCCAGCGTTCCCACGTGGACGACGGCTTCGGGCGAAAGGAGTGGCTATCCATCACACCATGTTCCGACTCTGACGACCGTACCAATGAACGATCCAGTGTCAGATGTCCCATTAGTGTCAGACGTTCCATTGGTGTTAGACGTCCCATTTGGAACAGGAACCGCCGTTTCCGCTGTCTCCTCGGGAACTTGAACCGCCATCTCCTCGGGAACACAAACCGCCGTCGGTTAGTGATCCCGAGATGTGGTTTTTTTCGCCATGTGGCAGGAGGCCATTGGGCCGAATCCGTTCACGCAGATGGAGGCGACGTGGCTTGATCTGGTGGCGGGTGCGTCGAATCGTCGGACCGAGGAAGGGCCCAGGCACCGCCATGTGTCGGCATCCGAGAGGCCCTCGTCCGGCGTGCTTTCATCTCGACCGTTGATGGGCCTTATATATATGCGGTCACTTGCGTCCAAAATTTCACTTTTGCTGCAAATCTGCTCCTGGCGCTGAGGCTTTGTCGAGTTGTCCCCCAGTTCCAGATAGCTGTCTTGGTGCTCTCCCCTCGAAAGTTCTTCTCGGAGTTTCGTCTGTCTGTCTCTTTGCTCCCTTCCCTCTTCGCCATTTTCTTTTGTTCTCCTTTCTGGGGCTAGCATCATGGCTAAAATCTCTCCACGAGGAAGTCAGTCGGGGAACCCGACTGACGACTCACGGTCGACCCCGGAGGTGGAGGTTTCTTCATTTTCGGAGGCAAATGTCGAACGGCTCAGGGAGCAATACAGTATTCCGTAGCAGTTCGAGCTCTTCGCCCCTGGGGCTGAGGGTCGGGTTAACAACCCGCCTCTGGGCCAGGTGGCCTTCTATGTCGAGGATCTTCGGACAGGTCTTCGCTTCCCGATTTTGGAGTTCGTTTGGAACGTTCTGGATTATTACGGGCTTTGTCCGGCTCAACTGGCACCGAACTCAGTCCAACTGATAATCAGCTTCGCGTTGTTGTGTCGGCTTTTGCCGACCTATCCTCGTTTCTCTCTCTTCCGGGCGTTCTTCGTCCTTCGACCCCACCCGAAGGCCCGAGGATGGTGGTTCTTCAATCCTCGGAAGGGTCTTTCGTTCATCACCGGTCTTCCATCATCGATTCATGGGTGGAAGAATTAATTTTTTTTTGCCTCCTCTCCGCTTCCTTGGGGGTTCCCTTCTCGCTGGGGGGACCCTCGGACTCAGCCGAATGAGAACAGTCGGGTGGAGGATGGGGACCGAGAGGATTTTCACCGACTGAAGGATGTGTCGGTGCCGAAGCAGAGGGAGCTCGTCACCGAGCAAGCTCTGTATGACGCCGGCCTAAGTTCGGTTCCTCGTTTAGGTACATCTCGGTCTGTCGGTCGTTCTTTGTCTTTTTTATCCGTCTTCGGACTTGCGCTGATCCTTCGTTGAAATTGCAGGGATGCCGCCGAGAGTGAGGCTGACCGACGCCGACATTCGGCAACATGCGGCGAGAAAGAGGCCGGCGCACGGGGCCGAACCACCGCGGCCTCCCAAAAGGCCTTAGATAGCATCGCCGATCGACCTTGCGGTGACAGGAGCGCAGCCCAATGTCGAACGTGCGTCAGGCTACGAGCCTGTCATTGCTCTGTCGGCGCCGGCGGTGCCACCTGAGGTGCCATCCGAGGAAGGGGCGACCGAGGGGGCAACCGAAGGAGCGTCGGCTCCCCCACCAACAGAAGAGGTTCGGGCCGAAGTACGTGAGCCCGAACGACCTGCAGCGGCCGCCATCGTGGCTTCGGAAGGGACCCAGTCGAGTTCGAGCTTCCCGTCCCTCTTCGATTTTCGGGCCTGGGCGGCCGGACAAGGGAAGGCTCCGATGGCGTCGGGCGATGACACAAGGTCGGTCGGCCGAGCCGCGTCATCCAGCTTCCCGAAGGAGCGTCGGCCCTGGCCAATCATGATTTGGCCAGGAGGTTGTGCCAAGCAACCATTCTTCCGACTGACCGGGAGATCATGAAGAGTCGGCCAGTGTCCGACATGCTTTCTTCCTTTTACCCGACTATGATCCAGGTGAGCTCCTACTCTTCCTTTCTCCTCTTCACTATTGTTTTTCATCAATTCGGTTTTCTGATAGTCGGCCTTCCGCCCGCAGCTGATCTATAATATATCGGAGCTGGAGGCCGGGTACCGAAGGTTCGGCGACGTCCGGGTGGCCTGGAAGAAGAAGGCAGAGATCGCCGAGGCTGAGAAGGCGACACTGGTCGACCAGCTGAAGTCGTCGGTCGACCATGAGGCTAGGCTCGAGGAGGAGATTTCTTGACTCGCCAACGGCCTAGCCGCCTCAGAGGCCGAACTTCAGTCGGCCCGCGAGCAGGTTCGGCGCAAGACCCGCTCCGTTCACCGACTAAGGCGCGAGAGGGACGGCTGCGTTAGGGAACTCGAGGCCGAGCGCGAACAGCTTCGCGTTAGTCTGGAGAACCTGGCCAAGGTTGAGAATCTGTCCTCCGCCCAGGCCGACGCCGACATATTGAAGGCGGAGGCGGAGTCGGCTAGGGAGGCACTGGGTCGGGCGGCGGAGGACTTCTGTGGTTCGGAGGAGTACCGAGAGGATCTCCTTGAGAGCGGCTTCGCCTCCTACCGGATGGGGTACGAGGATGCCCGAGAAGCGATCCAGAGTCTGCACCCGGAGCTCGACCTGAGCGGGATCGTCCCTCCAGGGTCGGAGGATCAGGCTGCAGAGGAAGAGGCCGACCCATTGCCGACGGAACGAGTCGCTGAGGACGAGGCGGCTCCAACCCCCGGTCCTTCACCGACCCGAGCGGGCACGCTGGTGGCTCTAGAGCTCTACTCGGTGGAAGAAGCCGACTCCGACGAATAGTCGGAGTGTCCGCTCCATTATCTTTGTATTTTTTTGCTTTTCATTTAGTCTTTGATATCTGTAATCGGGCTTCGTCCTAATTTTGTAATCGGGCTTCGTCCCAATTTTGACTTAGTAAAATCAAAGACTTCTCACTTTTTCCCGCATGTAGTTGAATGTATTTGATCGTCCAAACCATCTCTGGGTGCATAGGTCGTAGTTCCGACATGTTCCATTAGGACGTTCGGTAGGATCCAACATAGCCGATCAAAGTGATCAGTGGCGTGCGCCCCATTAAGGGTAGAACAAGCCCCGATCACAGGTCGGCACTCTGACCGCTGCGCAGGCTGCTTAGGATCCGATGGTCGAGAGCCGTACAGATCGTAGGTTGAGCGTCTGTCGCTCGGACCTTGGTCGGGTGCGCACATGGGGTCGGGTGTCAGCCAATCCCCAAACGTGGCTCGTCGACACGACCGTTCCGTAGAGTCTGATAGTCGAGTAGCGTCCGACGCATTCGGATAGGGCAACGATGGCAAGTCGAATACTTATCGTCCGGCCCTTGGTCGGGCGCGTACATCGGGATGTACGATAAACGGTGGCAAACCGAATATCTTTCGACCGGTCGTGATCGGGTCGGTTCGTCGCAAGTCGAATACCCGTTGCCCAGACCTTGGTCGGGCGGGTACGTCGCGGTCGTCTTGGCGTTTTACCCTTTCTTAGTTGAAAGTTTAGCAAGTTAGCCAACGGCGTTGGTCGAAGCCCTTTGCCTTCAAAGGCGGGGGCCGTCGTAGACATTCCGCTCCTCCGATCCCTGTTGTAGAATCCGATATGTCGTCGGCGATCGGGACGTAGATTGAGCCATAGATTCGGCGATCGAGTTGTAGATTCGGCGACCGAAGCGTAGGTTTCCGACGAGATGTAGGGCTCAAGTCGGGGTGTCGAGGCTCGTACTTCAGGTGAGGGCCGACCCTCGGTGGAGGGCCAAACTTCGCGGACTCTGGAGTTCTGAAATCGTATTGTATTCCAAGCAAGAAGGGCGTACGGAGTTTATTGATAATACAATTTCAGGTTGTCAACATTTCAAGTTCGGGAAATAGCCGTCCCTTCTAGGGTCTCAAGTCGATAGGTGCCCGGCCTGCAAGTGTCGGTTATCTTGTAGGGTCCTTCCCAGTTCGGGGATAGCTTCCCTTGAACTTGAGGCTTCGAGATTTTCGCCTTTCTCAAAACCAGATCTCCGGGTCTGAAGGACTTCGGCTTGACTTTAGCATTATAGTATCGGGCCACTCTCTGTCGGTAGGAAGCCATGCGGAGTTGAGCCTCGTGTCGGAGTTCGGGAAGGAGATCCAAGTCAGCTCTCCGACACTCAGAGTTGTCTGGCTCACAGTATTACTCGACTCTAGTTGATGGTAGCCCGATCTCCAGTGGGATCATTGCCTCCGTCCCGAAGGCCAGGTTGAAAGGAGTTTCTCTGGTCGGGACACGAGGTGTCGTTCGGTACGCCCAAAGGACCGAGTGCAATTCCTCGACCTAGAGGCCCCTGGCTACGTTCAGTCGGGTCTTCAGTCCATGCAGAATGGTTCGGTTGGCCACTTCGACTTTTCCATTGGACTGTGGATGCCCGACCGAAGTCAGCTTGTACGTGATATGAAACCTCGCACAGAACTCCCTGAAGTCGTTGTTGTCGAACTGTCGCCCATTGTCGGTGATGATGATGTGCGGCAGCCCGAATCTAAAGATGATGGACTTCCGGACAAAGTCTTCCATCTTACGCTCGGTAATTTACGCCAGAGGTTCGGTCTCCACCCACTTGGTGAAGTAGTCGATTGCGACAACTATAAACTTTCTTTGGCCAGACGCCGGAGGGAAAGGGCCGAGTATGTCAATCCTCCATTGGACAAAAAGCCACGGGGCAACAATGGCAATCAGTTGGTTGGCAGGCCGGTGTTGCAAATTAGCATACTTTTGGCATGGCTCGCACCTCCGAACCAGGTCAGCCGCATCTTTCTTCATGATGGGCCAGTAGTAACCCTACCGCAGGACTTTGTAGGTCAAGGATTTGCCCCCCAGGTGACTCCCGCAGATCCTTTCATGCACCTCCCTGAGTGCGTAGTCCGCATCCACCGGTCCGAGGTACTGTAGCAAGGGAAGGGAGAACGATCTTTTGTAGAGTCGTCCGTCCATCATTATGTACTGGGAGGCCGCCCATCGGAGTCGCTTGGCTTCCGCAGGGTCTTCGGGGCTGGTTCCGTCGGTCAGGTACCGGACGATCGGGTCCATCCAACTTGGCTCGTCGTCAGTTGCAGCACCTCCTCGGTCCTGTCGATGTTCGATTGCTCGAGGCTCTCTATGAGTGTCCGGCCCAAGGTGCTATAGGCGGACGTCGCGAGTCTGGAGAGTGCATCGGCCCGAGCATTCTCCGACCTGGAAATGTGGGAGATCTCGAAATACTTGAGGTGTGCTACAAGATCTCTCACCTTCTGAAAATATTTTGCCATGGTTGGGTCCCGCGCTATGAATTCGTCTTTGACTCGTCCCACGATCAGCTGGGAGTCAGAGAAGACTCTAAGACTGTCGATTTCGAGTTCCTGCACCATTCTCAAGCCAGCGAGAAGCGCTTCGTACTTGGCTTGATTATTGGAAGCTTTGAAGTTGAATCGAAGGGCGTACTCGGTAACCACCCCCTCTGAGTTGATGAGCAGGAATCCGGCGCCGCTTCCTTGGGCATTGGAAGCTCCATCTATGTGTAACACCCAGGTTGACTCGGGGTCACATTCGGAGGTCGCAACTTCTTTGGAGCTCCCGTCTTCCGACATTTGGTCGGCTGTCGGCATTCTGCAACAAAGTCGGCCAGGACTTGGGCTTTCAAAGCAGGATGCGGTCGGTACTGGATGTCGAACTCGCTCAACTTCACCGCCCATTTTGCCAGTCGTCTTGATGTGTCGGGACGACGGAGGATCGCCCTCAGGGGCTGGTCGGTCAGGACCACGATGGCGTGTGCTTGGAATACGGACGGAGTCGTTGCGCGGATATGACCAGGGCAAATATCATCTTTTTCGCCCTTGAGTACCGAGTTTCGGTCCCGTGGAGCACCTTGCTGGTGTAGTATATGGGCTGGTGAATTCAGCTCTCGCTCTCCCGGACGAGTACTGAACTAACAGCCTCTGGGGAGGTAGCCAAATAAAGATATAATGTTTCCCCGACTTCTGGCTTCACAAGCAAGGGCGGAGAGGCCAGGTACTTCTTTAAATCTTCAAAGGCTTGCCGGCACTCATTCGGCCAGAAAAAATCCTTCGTCTGCCTCAGAGTTTTGAAGAACGGGAGGCACCTCTCAGTCGATCGAGAGATGAATCGGCTGAGCGCGATGACCTTCCTATTGAGTTGCTGTACCTCCTTTTTGCTGTTCGGGTGCCGCATGTCCATAATCGCCCTTATCTTTTCGGGTTGGCTTCGATTCCACGTTGAGAAATGAGGAACCCGAGGAACTTCCCCGAAGCTACCCCGAAGGCACACTTGATCGGATTTAACTTCATCCGATGTTGCCGAAGGGTGCGGAAGGTTTCTTCCAAGTCTTGGACATGGTCTGAAGCCTGTGCGCTCTTCACCAGCATGTCATCCACGTAGACCTCCATATTGCGCCCGATCTGATTCTTGAAGACTTTGTTGACGAGGCGTTGGTAGGTGGCTCTGGCATTCTTCAGATCGAAGGGCATAACTCTGTAGTAGTAAAGGCCCTTGGCGGTCATGAAGGCTGTATGCTCTTCGTCCTCGGGCGCCATCTGGATCTGGTTATATCCGACGAAGGCGTCCATGAAGTTGAGCAGTCGATGTTTGGACGTCGCATCCATCAGTTGGTCGATCTTCGGCAGTGGAAAGCTGTCCTTCGGGCAGGCCCGATTCAAGTCGGTGTAGTCGATACAAATCCTCAACTTTTCGTTGGCTTTCTTCACCATGACGACATTCGCGAGCCAATCGGATAGGTGGTTTCTTTGACGAAGCCGGCCTCGAGCAGCTTGTCCACTTCCTCGTCGATGGCCCTCTATCTTTCGGGGGCGAATGCTCGTTTCTTCTGTCTCACCGGCTTTGCGCCAGGGGCGATGTTAAGTCGGTGAGTCATCGTCTCCGGAGGTATGTCGGACATATCTGCTGCCGACCAAGCGAATACGTCGGCGTTATCCTTCAACAGTTCTATCAGCTGCCGTCGCTCTGGGTCGGTCAACTGCGATCCGACCCAGACGATCTGCTCGGGGTTCCTTGTCATTGGGATGGAGATTAGCTGTTCAGCCGGTTTACCCCGCTTCTCCTCTTCCCGTTGGTCTAGCTTGTCGACCGTCAGGGAGTCCTTCGACTCAGTGCTTTGAGTAGAAATTTGGAAGCACCGCCGAGTGAGTTGTTGATCCCCGCGCATCTCCCCGGCTTCATTTTTGGTCGGAAACCAAACCAGCAGGTGGTACGTCGAGACTATCTCTCTAAAGGCATTTAGCCCGGGCCTTCCAAGTATGGCGTTGTAGGCCGAAGGTACTTGGACGACCGCGAATGTCATATAGACGGTGCTTTGTCGTGGTTCGGTCCCAGCTGTCACGAGAAGAGTAATTTCTCCTTCCACTGCGACGGCTTGTCCGGCGAAACCCACGAGGGGCGTAGAGACCCTCCTGAGTCGGTCGGTCGACAGTCGCATTCGGAAAAAAGTCGAGTAAAACAAAACATTAGTTGAGCTTCCATTATCGACAAGAATCCTTTTTACATCATAATTCGCGATTGTTGCCGAGACAACAACAGCGTCATCATGGGGAGTTTGGATTTCCGGAGCATCCTCATCTGTGAAGATGATTACATTGTCCTGGCGCGGCCGCTTCATCGACTCTTCTCCAGCAGTCGTCCCCCGATCCAATCGTCTGGAGATCATGTTGATGACCCCAGTCGTAGACCGATTATTTGTCGCCTCTTCAGTTGGTTGGGGTTGTCGGTTGTTAAGGGGCAGAGCCGGCGGGTCCCTTCGGTACTTTTCGAGATAGCCTCATCGGATGAGGTCCTCTATCTCATCCTTGAGTTTGATGCATTGCTCGGTGGTATGACCGTGGCTCCAATGGATCCGACAGTACCTTCTTCGGTCGAGGCCTTTTGCCTTCAGAGGCGGAGGCCGTCGCAGATATTCCGCTCCTTCAATCTCTATCAAGATCTGCGCACGAGGAGCAGAGAGGGGAGTGTAGGAGTCATACCTGCGATGCACCGGCTTCGGACTTCGCCGTCGGGGTGATCTCGGGCTCCGCTGTTGGGGTGAGACCCATTTGTCGGTCGGGGGCCTGCTGGGTTCAGCAGGAGCCCGACCTTTCTTGTGCTTCTCCTTTTGGCCCGTGCTGTCGGTCAGGCGTCGGTCGGAAGCTCCTTCGTCTGCGTGCATGTATTTGTATGCGCGCTCCAGCAATTCGGCGTACGTTCAGGGGAGGGTCTTGTCCAGGGAGTATGTGCAGCGGAACCCTCTTAGCCCCCTCTTCATGGCCGAAATAGCCATGTCTTCGTTGAGATCCCGGACCTCAAGCGTGGCCGCATTGAACCGGATCACAAAGTGTCGTAGAGTCTCATTTTCTCCCTGCTTGAGAGAGAAAAGACTGTCTGAGGTTTGCGGCGGCTTCCGACTGATGCTGAAATGGGCCACGAAAGAATGTTCGAGCTGCCCGAAGGAGTTGATACTTCTCGAGCGGAGGTCGGAGTACCAGGCCCTGGCAGCTCTGCGGAGTGTGGCGGGGAAGCCGACGCAAAGGAGGGCATCGGTTGCCCCTTGGATTGTCATGAGAGCCTTGTAGCTCTCCAAATGGTCAATTGGATCGGTGGAGCCATCGTAAGGCTCCACGTGAGGTATCTTGAACCGACTAGGGATCGGTTCGTCGAGGATGAATCGGGAGAGAGGTTGGGTGGTCCGGAAGTCGACGTCGTTCGACGACTTCTGTCCATCCGCTTGGAGCTGGACAAGCCGACGGTCAATTTCTTCGAACTTGCACTCGTAGTCGTTTAACCGTCGATGTTGAGAAACTCCAGGAGTCGATCCTCCCGATGAGTTTGAGAGTGAGGCGGACGGCGTCCGCGGCCGCTTCTCCCTCCTCTCTCGCTCCAGCTGGGAAGGAGAGGGACGTCGAGACCGGCGGGCGTCACGTCGTGGCCGCCTCCCCCCTTCTCGGTGGGAGTGGTGAGACGGCTGCTCTTGAGGAGGAGATGGAAGTGGACGCGGGTGTCGGCGGCTGCTTCTGGACGGCATGGGATGCGCCACTGGTTGTTCTGCCAGCGGTCGCGGCAACTGAGTCGGTTGCTGCTGGAGATTTTTGACCGCATCCGTCAGAACGGTCATTTGCCGCACGATCGCCGCGATCTGTGCTTCCGTGGTCGCCGCCGGGTGCGGAGAGCTGGGCTTCGCCATGGACGGTGAACGAGAGGGCTCTTCTCGGTGGGAGGAGCACCTTGCCGACCTGATAGCTCTCGATCGCTGAGCTCTGATTTTCGTCATCTCGAGAGGTCTCTGAAGCTCTAGGGAGCTTGCTATCTTGCCTCTGTCGAGCGTTCTCCTTCTTGGCGCGCCAAATCTGTTGCGGCCAATCCCCCGTCGCCCGATCGCCGAGGTCGCACACCTGCAAGAGAAGTCCTCACAGACCGGAGATGCCTCCGGCGGGAACCCTCCGACGGTCAAGTCAGAGAGACTAGGCAACAGTGGAAAATCAGAGGCTCAACTCGAGAGGGCTCGGGTAAGCTTGGGAGCTGGAGGGAGCGTCAGAGAGAGCTTACCAAGACTGTTGCCTTACCCTTTTTTATAGTAGACTGCGGCGTGGTCCCGCCATTAATGGTGCAGACAACTTGGGAGTTGTCAAATCGCCGGAGGCTATCAAATCGCCGCGGGTTGTCAGAACGAACCCATGTCCTTGGCAGGACAATGCCCCAAGGCGATTACACAGCATGTCCTTGACAAGACAATAGTCTATAGCGGTCGTACGGCCCTTGGGCGGGCTGGCCGACCATACGTCGGTATTCGGCTGTCGGGATGTCGAGTGATAATCCGAAGACACCGTCGGCCGGTTTAATGCCTCGCTGAAGTCGGACGTCGACTGCCACCCCCGACAGTGAGTCGGTGATTTAGGCTCCGCCGCTCGGCTGGTCGGAAACAGAATGGGTCTGCCCGGCCGATACTCCTTCAATCGGATAATGTCGGCAGCTACTGTCGGCAGTCGTCGGTCGGTGCGGTCGGTAGAGTCGGGCGTCCGTCGGACAGGTCCGAGGGTGAGTCGGCGTAAAAGGGGTTGGTCGGTATATCCCAACAGTACCCAATGTTTCTTTCCTTCTTTCTCTCTATATGTCTGCCTGTTTGTCTGTCTTGCTTTTTGTCATTCTTTGTTTTTCCCCTTTTCTGTTCTTTTAATAGAAATGTAAGAAAGAACTTCACAGAGTTTGTTTGTGCACTTAAAATTGCATTATTAAATCACTGATGGGTGCAATTGTAGCACAACTATTAACCTGAATCACTATGTAACTTAGACATATATAAAAGATGGTCTCTTGCAAACTACCTTGCCACTTAATTCATTAAAAGATAAGCCTGCTTTCTTGCCATCATTTGTCTAGGCCATATGAAACCAATTATTCCCAACCCCTTGAGGATTGTGGTGATACTAGGAAGCCTGCCATTCAGAAAGTTCTCATAAGGAGATAGGACAAAAATTTTATTATCAATCATCAGCAGTCCATATGAGATTAGGATGGGAATCATTGTCCATGTGGAATTTTTCTGGAAAGGAGCTCCCTTGGTGAGTTTCTTGGTCTAGTATGTATTGTTGAAAATAAGTGAGATGGATGAATTAGATTTTGTAATATTCATGCATATTGTTCTGCCATTATTGTTCTTTTGGTTGATTCTCTAGATGGAACAAGTGTATAAAATGATTCTTTTTTTGACATTGTGATCTGATTGTTTCTTCTTTTAACTTTTAGAGTTTTTTCACAGAAAATGATTAAAATGTCACTTTCGTTTTCCCACCATGAATGATCAAAAGAAACAGTTTGTTAAAAGGTGGTGGACCAAAAAAAGACATTACTGAGCATTTTGTTGCACACAAATATCCCATTGCTTGAGTTCTTTAGCTAATATGGTGACTACCGGACACATAAACAATCCAATTTCCTCTAGTTGGTGATAATACAAAGCACTGAAACTGTGCTTGTTATTACTCTGTAATCATGTTGCCAAATATTATCTTATTCAATCTGTTGTAATTTACAGTTGCATGTTTTTACTTTGTAGGACATTGACTACTCCAGTGGAACTTATCAAATGTTTAAGGTCCATTAAAGAATATGCCTTCACTGCATCTCCATATCCTGTGATCATAACTCTAGAAGACCACCTTACTCCTGATCTTCAGGCTAAAGTAGCCGAGGTAAATCTTTTTTCTTTTTTTAGTTAGAAACTTTTAGCAATCATTTTTTTCCTCAGAATAGAAATTTGATTAGATAATTGAAATTTCATCTAGATGGTTACACAAACATTTGGAGACATGCTATATTACCCTGACAAGGATTCTATTGAAGAATTCCCTTCACCAGAAGCTCTGAAGAGAAGAATTATTCTTTCAACGAAACCACCCAAAGAGTACCTTGAAGCTAAGGATGATAAGGACAAAGATGGTGCACCTCAAAATGGCAAGGTTTCGAATGAAGAAGAAGCATGGGGAAAGGAGGTCCCTGATCTGCAATATGAGTTAGGGTCTGCTGATAAGGTATTACATACTTCCAATGCATTTTGTAGTTGTTCAATTGCAAAATGAATGCCTAATAACAAACTAGTTCTTATATTATCATTCTGTAGCAGAATGAGAATGATCAGACTGAAGATGAGGAAGAAGATGATGATGATGACGACGACTCCAAAGTGTGCCAGAAATCTGCACCTGAGTACAAGCGTCTGATCACTATCAGGGCTGGAAAACCTAAAGGTCGGTTAAGTGACTCATTAAAAGTGGATCCTCACAAAGTTAGACGCCTTAGTTTGAGTGAACAAGAACTTGCAAAGGCAGCAGTATCTCATGGGGCTGATCTAGTAAGGTACCTTTTTAATATTCAGAATAATTTAATAATTGGAGATTAAAGTGTCTGGGTTATTCAGATGGATGAGTTTCTTTGGTTGTCAAGACATAAAGTCACCATATATCAAGATAATTCAAAAAAAAAAAAAGACTCTAGATTTTCTTTAATATCAGTGTGAGTTAGATGGTTGTTAGGTTTACTGTTTAAAATATCTTAGCCTATATACTAACTGCATCTTTAACTGGATGTCAACTTACGTCTTTTCTTCTTAGAAAAATTTCTGCAGTTGCTTAGTATGCTTGACTTTTTCTTTTATTTTTGTAGGTTTACTCAGAAAAATCTTCTCAGGATATACCCAAAGGGGACCCGCTTTAATTCTTCTAATTATAATCCGTTTATTGGTTGGATGCATGGTGCTCAGATGGTTGCATTTAATATGCAGGTTGGCTTCTATGCTTGAGATATAGAATATAACACTAATAAACATCTTGCTAATTCATGCATCAGTTATTTTATCAGACTTATTTTATAATTTTTATTATGTAACAAGATATGCTAAAATACCTTATATATCATACCGTTGGTTCTAAGGAAGAAATGCATAAAAAATGAGATGACAAATATATAATTTAGGATTGGGAAATGCAATTAGTGCTTACATATGGTGAGACTTGATGGTTTCTAACTACAGTAAGGTCATTTGTTGAAAATAAATTTTGCAATCTGGTGACATCATAGTTTCTCCAAACGTGCTGGTTGGTCAACATAAAAAAGAAAAAGGGCTTAGTAGGCTTCATAGCTGTGGTTCCATGCTTTTTATCACAGAGAGAAAAATTGTAGAAGAAATATGATTCAAGAGTTCATAAGGAAACTGCTTTGGAAGGAGAAAGAATTAGCACAAACATCCATCTGGGATATGTCTAAATAAAAATTGTAGTTCATAAGTCAGCTGGCAGGCATACAGATTCCAGAAATTTCAGATATAATTTTAGGTTTGGCCCTGTTCTAACTGAAATCCCTTCATATAAGCCTTTCAACACGTCAAACCTAACAAATTCAAGTTCTGAACTATGACCACTTATGCCATATTACAGAGTTGTGCTACTCAAATAGGATCTTACAGACAAGCAAATTTAAGTTGTGCATAAGTTAACCAACTTTGTGAGATTATTCTTCGTTATTTCTCTCCCATTTCCTTATGAGAGGAACTTTCAATTATGCAACTCGTCTTAAAAATCACATTTGATTGTTTCATCTCTTCTGAAGGGATATGGAAGATCATTATGGTTGATGCATGGATTTTATAAAGCCAATGGAGGCTGTGGTTATGTAAAGAAACCTGATTTCTTGCTGAAGACTGGTCCAGACGGTGAGGTTTTTTATCCTACAGCAAATGTAGCTGTGAAGAAAACCCTGAAGGTATGAATCATTTAGAGATATGAACTAATTTTAAATTTTCATCTACACCTTGTTTTCCCTTTTCCTGAAAGTCAAACTTTCAATTTCTGTGCTCCAACAGGTCAAAGTGTACATGGGAGATGGTTGGCGTATGGACTTTAAGCAGACCCACTTTGATGCATATTCCCCTCCAGACTTCTATACAAGGGTATTCAAACTAGTTTCTCTATTTTGGTTCCATACATTTTCGACATCATATTCTTTTATTTGTCCATTTTTGGCAATCCATTGCATCTCCATTGGAGAAGATGTCAGGTTGAGATAAACAACAGCATGTTTTGCCACTCAACTTAGAGAGAGGGACAGGCAAACTAAACCTATGTTGCATGGTTCATTAAAGAAAAAAAAGGAATATTATGGAGCAACTGATTGATTAATTACAGGTAGGGATAGCTGGGGTTCCAGCAGATACTGTAATGAAGAAAACAAAGGCAATCGAGGACGACTGGACGCCAGTTTGGAATGAGGAGTTTACTTTCCCATTGACGGTGCCTGAATTGGCTTTGCTTCGGATTGAAGTACATGAGTATGATATGTCTGAAAAGGATGACTTTGGTGGTCAGACCTGCTTGCCAGTATCAGAGTTGAGACCAGGGATCCGAACCGTGCCTCTTTTCGATCGCAAGGGAATGAAGTTCAAATCCGTAAAGCTGCTCATGCAGTTTGAGTTTGTTGGATGTTGTCGTTGAACATGTGGTTGTGCTTTATCCTTGAGAGGGTTGGATGTTGCATTATGGCATGCTATTTTGCAGATGGATTTCATATTGTGTAAACATAGAATTATGTTATCATGGTGAAGTGGTATCATTGTCTTATTTTTGTACATATGGTAATAAATATATAAAGTCTTTTGTAATAGTTTTTGAATCTCTTCTTTTCTTTTTTTTGGAACTTTATGCAGGGTTTTTAAATGGAATCTGGCCAATCCATTGACCGACCACACTGAGATGAACTAGGACCATATTTATCTCGGATGAGTTGGAAGGTGTGGGAAATTTTAAAACAAGCAAGACATTTCAAAATCTTGGCTTATATTTTGAAAATCAACCAATACTTTAGATCAAGATGGACTATTATGTTTGAACATGAATTTTGTTACATCAACAATTATGGAATTCATTTAAGATAATAAAATAATTATTAAAAAAAAAAAAACTGAGTATATTCATCAACTGACATCTCAGCATGTATAAGGTTGTACTGGCTGAGGTAATAGGCGTATGTGATTCTATGATATATTGTATGGATGGAGGACATGAAAACCTAGACTTCAGGTCGGAAGCATTTTAGTAATAATTTGATGAAATAATAGTCATTCTCCATGTCTTTTTAGGTTCCTCTGATGGTGATCTAACCTTCTCTTTCTTGATAGAGAAGTCAGCTTGGCCCCTCGACCCAGTGCCCTAGTGTTCCTAGTGCCACTCCTGTTCGCCTTTCTGGCCATGATCTTGAGCTGCATCTTATCGAGGAAAAGTAAAATTTGGGATTGCTATTCCTATTCTCAAGTATTCTTATTATTCAAGAAATAATAGTATGATATATAATTTAAAAGGTGCAATGGAATTAAACTCTGCTCCTCTCAGGAAACAAATCCTTTTCCACCCCTTCCTATGGTACACTTAATCAATTCTAATCTGAAACAATTTTGGACTGGTGGATGATTCTTGGCACAACTAGGAGCCATCCTACCCAGACTCTTCTGCAACCAAACAAAGCAAGGTCTAAACGTTAGTTTGGTCCAAGTCTCCGTGATAAAAATAAATTTCTTTGATATTGATGACGACTGATTACCTGACATGGATAAGCTTGGGCTTCTACATCAGCACCAGCCATGCTCATTTTGTTTCCACGTTTCTACTGTGACGACTACCCGAGTTATCATCATTATTTGTTTACTCCCAGGGGAGAGGAAAACAAATCTTATCCGCCTTGGAAAGGTTTCTCCAAATTCTTCATCAAATCCATGGATGAACCCAGGATCAGAGTCATCATTATAACACCGTGGGTCCTCTTCTTTTTTCTCTGGTGCCATCTATATCCAGAGATATTCCATGGAGCAAGAGTTGGGTTCTTCTACACAACGTGCTCGTCGAATTTATGTCCTTGTCGTGCCCACAAGTGCGTCCCCACCACCCACACACGTCCATTTCGAAGATTTTATGGCACAGACGATGACTAACACGTATAACTAATAAGTCTGACTTGAACTACCATGAGGTACATGACACCTGTTCTTGTGCTTGTAGAAATGCTGTCTTTTTTAATTATTTTTGTTACTTCTCTAAACACGGGAATGCTGTCCTTCCTCTAAACAGGCAATAACCTTGACTTTTGGGAAGAGGGTTTGTTGCGGCCAATCGCCTCGTCGCCCGATCACCGGGAAGCGTGCACCTGCAAAAGGAAGTCCGCACTGACCGGAGGCGGCTCCGGCGGGGACCCTCCGACGGTCAAGTCAGAGAGGTGACTGGGCAACAGTGAAATGCAGACAGAGAGCTCTGAGAAAGAGAGAGGGAGAGAGAGAGAGGAGCGAGCCTGCGTATGTGGGAGAGACGGGCGGATCGATCCCTTGCACTGTTGCCTTCCCCGGTATATATAGTGGAGCACGGTATGGCGCCATCATTGATGGCGCGGACAAGTGAGGAACTGTCAACTCACTGTAGGCTGTCAGAGCCGCCGTGAAAATGTCATGTCGTCGTGTAGCCGTCTAATCACCAGGGTTGACCCGGCTCTCGGCGGGACAATGCCCCTAGGTAACTGTGCCGCATGTCTGTGTCAGAGCTGACAACGTCTGGCGGCCGTACGGCGGTTGGTGGAGTCGGCCGACCCAGGGTCGGTGGCCAGCAGAGTGGCGTCGGACTCCTCCGTCGGTCGGCGAGCTTCATGTGGGTCGGCTACCGGACCTCTGGGTTTAGTCGGTCGGGAATGGACCGTGGAATGGCCGCAGTTAGCCGCTGATGGCGTCCGTTGGCCTGTCGCCCGACTTACGATCGGCCAGTCAGAGTCGTCCGTCGGGCCGTTGGTTAGTCGGTCGGGCCCTCCGATAGTCGGTCGGTCGGTCGGGCCGCCAGCCGGTTGGGCCCTCCGATAGTCGGTCGGTCGGTCGGTGGGTATCCCCCAACAGTTGCCCCCCTCCACTCCTAAGTCGGGTGGAGAGCTGGCCGATGCCTTCATTCGGGTAGCAAGGCCGGACGACTGGGAGTGGATTTGTCGCATGTGCCGATCCGACCGTACCGCCAGCTGATCCGTTGTCAGACATCTCACGAATCCCAAGTGATCCGAACGTCTAGTCGATGCCGGGAGTCGCACCGGCGTCAGGTGTCAGACGCCACGTCTTGTCGTTGTCAGCCGTCACGTCGGTGCCAGAAGATCGGGTGCCGGACGATACGGCGTCAGTCGATCGGACATTCGGCGCCGATCGCGGGTGGAGCATCCCATCGGGAACGTGGACCGGCGCGGGCGGCCGACTGCGGAGCCAACCCCCGCGCGCCGCGTGTCATGGTGGTTGGCCGGCGTCCGCTCCGGCATTTAATGAGGGCGGTGCGGGCGTCCCGGGACGAAGCGCGCCGAATCCTCGGCCAACCGGCGGGCGCCACGCGTCGCGCATCTGGAGGTCTTCGGTCGGCGCGGAAGGATCTCGGCCGTCGGTCGGTCCTATATATATAGGACCTCCCGGACCTCGACCTACATTTGCCATTTGCTGGGGGAAACTCTGTCCGGGCGATTTCTCGGTCGTCGCGGGCAGAGCTCTTCTCTACTTCCGGAGGGTCCATCGGGTTCGTGGTCCTCCTTTCCCTTCTTGCTTTCTTCTCTTCTTTCTCTTCTTTCGGTCCCTGCACAATGACCAGGAAACCGACTCAGGGAGCTCGGTCGGGGAACCCGACCGACGACACCCGATCGGCTCCGGAAGATGAGGCCTCCTCGCTTTCGGGGCCGAACGTCGATCAGCTTCGGGAGCACTATCGCATCCCGGAGCAGTTTCGGCTCTCCGCCCCAGGGGCCGGCGGTCGGGTCAACAACCCTCCGCCTGGCGACCTGGCGCTGTATGTTGAGGACCTTCGTGCGGGTCTTCGACTTCCGATTCCGGAGTTCGTCCGGAATCTGCTGGATTACTACGGACTCTGTCCGGTGCAACTGGCGCCGAACTCTGTCCGGCTAATCATTTCTTTCGCGCTGTTGTGTCAGCTCTTGCCGACCAACCCTCGCGTTTCCCTCTTCCGGGCCTTCTTTGTGCTCCGACCCCACCCTAAAGCCCGAGGGTGGTGGCTCTTCAACCCCCGGAAGGGTCTTGCCTTCATAACCGGTCTTCCATCGTCCATTCATGGATGGAAGAACCAGTTTTTCTTTGTTTCCTCTTCCTCCTCTTGGGGCTTTCCTTCTCGTTGGGGTGTACCCCGAACTGAGGCCAACGACAACAGTCGGGTCGACGTGGACGACCGGGAGGACTTCCACCGACTCAAAGATATGTCGGTCCCGAAGCAGAGGGAGCTTGTTACCGAGCAAGCTCTCTATGATGCCGGCCTGAGTCTGGTCCCCCGAATAGGTATCGCCCGATCCCCTAGCTTTTCTTTTTGTTCGGCTTTAGGGTAGTTCTGGTCCGGCCTTTGACACTGGTCGGTTTTGCAGGGACACCGCCGAGGATGAGGCCGACCGATGCCGAAATTCGCCAATTTGCCGCCGCGAGGAAGAGGCCAGCGCCGGGGGCAGGCCCTTCGCGCCCTTCCAAGAGACCAGCCCCAGTCCCGCCGACCGTGGAAGCGTCGGCGACCGAGGGGTCGGAGCCGATCATAGCCCTCGCGGCTCCGACCGTCCGAGTCGAGGAGAGGCCGACCGAGGAAGTGGCCGAAGGAGTGTCGGCGGTTTCGCCGCCGCGGGTGGAGCCGGATGTCGTTCGGGAAGCCGAACATCATCCGGAGGCGTCCGCTGGCGCAACGGGGGGCGCCGGGTCGAACTCCAGCGTCCCATCGCTGCCAGCCCCGTCGGTCGGGGCAGCTGATCGGGGGAAAGCCCCGATGGAGCCCTCGGAGGAGGAGAGATCAATGCCCCCCAGCGCATACTACCCTGAGGGTGCGTCGGCCTTGGCCGACCACAACCTTGCGAGGAGGTTGTGCCAGGGGATCCTCCTCCCTACCGACGTTCAGTCGTTGCGGTCTCGGCAAGTGACCGAAATGCTGTCGCGGTTCTACCCGACAATGGTGGAGGTAAGCTTCGCGTCACCTTTTTCCTTAGAAAAATTTTTGCTTGCCACATAATTCTGACAAAGCTTTTTTCCGTCGGCAGCTGATCTTCACCATGTCCGAGTTGGAGGCCGGATACCGAAGGTTCGGCGACGTTCGGGCAGCCTTCAAGGAAAGGTCGGCGGCGGCCGAGGCCGAAAGAGGGAGGCTGGTCGACCAACTGCAGGAGTCGGTCGACCGGGAGGCCAAGTTGACGGACGAGGTCTCCCGGCTTATGGCCGAACTAAAGTCGGCCAAGAAGGAGGCCAAGCATAAAGGTCGGGTCGTGCGTCGTCTTCGATGCGAACGGGACGGTGCCACCTCCGAACTCCAAGGGGAACGCGAGCAACTTCGGGCCAGCCTGGAGAAGCTCGCGGAAACCGAAGAGGATTTGTCCATCGCCCAAATCGACGCCGAAATTGCCAGGGCCGAGGCGGAGTTGGCGAGGGAGGAGCTGGCCCACACTGAGGACGAGGCACGGTCGGCGAGGGAGTCGGCCGATCGTGCGGTTGAGGACTTCCGGGCCTCCGACCGGTACAAGGAGGAGATGCTCGAGTCGGGCTTCGCCTCCTACCGGGTCGGGTTCGAGGATGGTCGGGATGCCGTCCATGCCTTGTACCCGGAGGTGGACGTCAGTCGAGTCGTCCCGCCGTTCGCCGAGGAAGGAGCCGAAGAAGAAGGAACGGAAGAGATGGCCGACCAGCCGTCGGGAGGCGTCATCGTGGTGGAGGAAGCCGTCCCGGAGCAGGTGCCGACCGAAGTTCCTTTATCGACCGAAGCCCATCTCTCGGCGGCCGATCAATCGTTGCTTATGGCCGAGACGCCGATCATCCCCGATCCTCCGTCGGTCGAAGAGATTGATCAGGACGGGTGATTGGCCCTGCCGACCATCTTTATTTTTGTCTTTTTTGAAAATACATGTAATCGGGCTTCGGCCCGACTTTGTAATGTTTTTTGATCAATGAATGAAATTGTCTTCTCTTTTGCTTCTTGTTTGTAATGTTTCTTATCGCTGTAATGTCGAACCCTAGTCGCCAACTTAGAGAAGTCGCCAACTCGGGTAAGTCGGTAGGACTTAACCGGCTTGCACAGCTCCGAAGTGGCTTGTGTCCCGACTTTAGGTCGGTTTCCAAAAATTGTAGTCGCCGTTCGGGCGCATCTGTCAAGTAGGGAGCCGACCGAACCTAGTGAAGGTTCGGCGGCCGGACCTCCGTAGATGCACTTAGCCGGTCATCATCCGGCGCAGTGTCGGGGGCATGATAGTAAGTCGGGTCCCCATGCTCTTGCGTCGCGTTTCGCGTCTTTTGACAGACGGTGGCAAGCCGAGTGTCGTTCAGCCGGCCGTAGGTCGGTCGGCGAGTAGTGGGTGCGACTAGGGTCGCGTCATGTGATAGACGGTGGTAAGCCGAATATCCCTCGACCGGCCGTAGCCTGGTCGGAATGTCACGGCAACAGCCGCGTGGGCTTTTAGCCTTTCTTCGGTCGTTGCCCGATCGGCCAGTCGGCCGATGGATTCTGCCCGAAAATTCGACCGTAGAAGGAGTATAAACTCCCGTCATCGTAGATGCATCGGTCCGTGTAAGGGGCCGATGTGTCATCGGTGCCAGGTCCGCGTCGATGCGTCGGGGCTGAGCGCCGATCAGTAGTCGAAGAGTTAGAACTCTGATTTTTCAAACTGAACTTGTATTCCGATGATTGAATTACAGAATTCACTGGTAATACAGCTTCAAGTTGTCGGCGTTCCAAGTCCGGGGAATGGTTTTTCCCTCAAGGGTTTCCAGCCGATAGGCTCTCGGCCCGAAGGTGTCAGCAACCTTGTAGGGTCCTTCCCAGTTGGGAGCCATCTTCCCTTGGTCCAAGGGCTTCGACACCTCCGCCTTCCTCAAGACTAGGTCGCCAGGTTTAAAGAGCTTTGGTCTGACCTTGGCGTTGTAGTACCGGGCGACCCTCTGTCGGTATGAGGCCATTCGGATTTGAGCCTCATTTCGCAGTTCGGGGAGGAGGTCTAGGTCGGCCCTCTGGCTTTCGGAGTTGTCCGGCTCGTGGTACTGTTCGACCCTTGAAGATGGCAGGCCAATCTCGAGCGGGATCATAGCTTCTGTCCTGTAGGCCAAACTGAACGGCGACTCTCCGGTCGGGACACGGGGGGTCGTTCGGTAAGCCCATAGGACGGAGCCCAGCTCGTCGACCCAGAGACCTTTGGCTTCGTTCAGTCGGGTCTTGGGTCCATGGAGCAAGGTTCGGTTCGTCACCTCAACCTCACCGTTGGACTGTGGGTGCCCGACTGAAGTTAGTCGATGACGGATGTGGAACCTGGCGCAGAAGTCCTTGAAGTCTTGGTTGTCGAATTGCCGTCCGTTGTCGGTGATGATGGTGTGCGGCAATCCGAACCTGAAGATGATGGACTTTTGGACGAAGTCCTCCATCTTACGCTCGGTGATCTGCGCCAAGGGCTCGGCCTCGACCCACTTCGTGAAGTAGTCGATGGCGATAACGATGAACTTCCTCTGGCCTGACGCCGGTGGGAAGGGGCCGAGGATATCGACTCCCCACTGAGCGAAGGGCCATGGAGCGACAATGGGAGTGATTTGGCTGGCGGGTTGGTGCTGAATATTGGCATACTTCTGACATGGCTCGCACCTTCGGACCAACTCGGCCGCATCCTTCCTCATGGTCGGCCAATAGTAGCCCTGTCGTAAGACTTTGAAGGCTAAGGACTTGCCCCCCAAGTGATTCCCACAAATTCCCTCGTGAACCTCTCGGAGGGCGTAGTCAGCGTCGGTCGGTCCCAAGCACCTAAGCAGAGGGAGGAGAACGACCTCTTGTAGAGTCGGCCGTCCATGATCACATATTGCGACGCCGACCATCGAAGTCGCTTGGCCTCCGCGGGATCTTCGGGACTGGTCCCGTCGGACAGGTACCGGACGATCGGGTCCATCCAACTTGGTTCGGACGTTAGCTGCTGCACTTCTTCGACCCGATCGATGCTCGGCTGCTGGAGGTTTTCGACAAACGTCCGACCCAAAGAATCATAGGCCGACGTTGCCAATCTGGAGAGAGCGTCGGCACGGGCGTTCTCCATCCTGGGGATGTGGGAGATCTCAAAATGCTCGAGGCGGGCCACGAGATCCTTTACCTTCTGAAGATACTTGATCATGGTTGGATCTCGCGCCTCGAAGTCGCCCTTGACCTGCCCCACGATCAGCTGAGAGTCGGAGAATGCCCGGAGGCTGTCGACGCCCAGTTCCTTCGCCATCCTCAAGCCCGCGAGGAGTGCCTCGTATTCGGCTTGATTGTTGGAGGCCTTGAAGTCGAACGGAGGGCGTATTCGGTGACTACCCCATCCGAATTCGTGAGCAGGAGCCCGGCCCCGCTTCCCTGAGCGTTGGAGGCTCCGTCGATGTGAAGTACCCAGGTGGAGATCGGGTTTGGCTCAGAGACCGAATCTCGTCCCGGGCCTTCAGCTCCCGACGTTCGGTCGGTCGTCGGGCATTCAGCGATGAAGTCGGCCAGGACCTGAGCCTTCAAGGCAGGCCTCGGTCGGTACTGAATGTCAAACTCGCTAAGCTTCATCGCCCACTTAGCGAGTCGTCCGGATGTGTCGGGTCGGCGCAGTACGACCCTCAGGGGCTGGTTGGTGAGTACCACGATGGCGTGGGCCTGGAAGTATGGTCGGAGCCGTTGTGCGGAGACGGTCAGGGCGAAAACCATCTTTTCCGTCCCCGAGTATCTGGCTTCGGCGCCGTGGAGCACTTTGCTGGTGTAGTAGATGGGCTGATGGGTTCGGCACTCGTTTTCCCGAACGAGCACCGAACTGATCGCCTCAGAAGATGTGCCAAGTAGAATACAAGTCTCCCCGACCTGCGGCTTTACGAGCAGCGGCGGGGAAGCTAAGTACCTTTTCAGGTCTTCAAAGGCCTGTTCGCACTCATCCGTCCAAGAGAAACCATTCGCCTGGCGCAAGGTCTTGAAGAACGGGAGGCACCTTTCAGCTGATCGGGAAATGAATCGGCTAAGAGCGACGATTCTCCCGTTCAGCTGCTGGACCTCCTTCTTGGTGTTCGGATGACGCATGTCGAGGATCGCCTTTATCTTCTCAGGGTTGGCCTCGATCCCTCTCTGAGAAATGAGGAATCCGAGGAACTTCTCCGAGGTCACCCCGAAGGCGCATTTGGTCGGGTTGAGCTTCATTCGGTGTCGTCGAAGGGTGCGGAAGGTCTCCTCGAGATCCTGAACATGGTCCGGGATCTGCGTGCTTTTCACCAGCATGTCGTCCACATACACTTCCATGTTGCGGCCGATTTGTCTTTGAAGACCTTATTGACGAGTCGCTGGTAGGTGGCCCCGGCGTTCTTCAATCCGAAGGGCATCACCCTGTAGCAGTAGAGGCCCTGGGAGTTACGAACGCGGTGTGCTCCTCGTCTTCAGGCGCCATCCGGATCTGATTGTACCCGGCGAAGGCGTCCATAAAGCTGAGCAGTCGAAATCCGGACGTCGCATCCACCAGCTGGTCGATCTTCGGGAGTGGAAAAGCTATCTTCAGGCATGCTCGGTTAAGGTCGGTATAGTCGATGCAGATCCTCCATTTTCCGTTGGCTTTCTTGACCATGACGACATTGGCGAGCCAATCGGGATACGTGGATTCCCGAATGAAGCCCGCTTCGAGCAGCTTGTCCACTTCCTCGTCGATGGCCTTCTGCCTTTTTGGGGCGAAGGACCTTTTCTTCTGCCTCACCGGTTTCATCGTCGGGTCGATGTTGAGTCGGTGAGTTATTGTTTCCGGAGGGATGCCCGACATATCTGCTGCCGACCATGCGAATATGTCGGCGTTGGCCTCAGCAGCTCCGTCAGTCGGTGGCGTTCGGCGTCGGGCAATCGAGACCCGACCCAAACTTTTTCTGTCGGGATTTTCTCCTACGGGATCGCCTCGAGCTGCTCGGCCGGCGAACCCCGCTCTTCCTCCTCCCGTTGATCCAGTTTGTCGATTGTCAGGGGATCCTTTGTCTCGTCGCTTTGGGCGGAGATTTGAAAGCATCGTCGGGCGAGCGGTTGATCTCCGCGCATCTCCCCGACTCCGTTTTTGGTCGGGAATCGAACAAGGAGATGGTACGTCGAGACGATCGCCCTGAGGGCGTTCAGTCCGGGTCGCCCGAGTATGGAGTTGTAGGCCGAAGGAACTTGGACGACCGCGAAAATGAGGGAGACCGTGCTTTGCCGTGGTTCGGTACCGACCGTCACGGGCAGGGTGATTTCTCCTTCTGTCGTGACGGTGTCTCCGGCAAAGCCGATCAAGGGCGTGGAGACCCCACTAAGTCGATCAGTCGGTAGTCGCATTCGGGAGAAGGTCGAGTAAAACAAAACATTTGTCGAACTTCCATTATCAACAAAAATTCGTTTTACATCATAATTGGCTATTGTCGCCGACACAACAACAGCGTCGTCGTGGGGAGTCTGGATGCCCCGAACGTCGTCTTCCGAGAAGGTAATCACGTCGTCCGGGCGCGGCTTTTTCGTCGGCTCCCCCCTGTAGACGTCCCCGATCCCAGCCGCTTGGAGATCATGTTGATGACTCCAGCCGTCGGCTGGTTAGTCGGTGCCTCTTCAGTCGGCTGGGGGCGTCGATCGGCAGTCGGTCGGGTCGGCGGACCCTTTCGAAACTTGCCGAGATACCCGGCGGATGAGATTTTCGATCTCATCCTTCAACTGGATGCATCGCTCGGTGTCGTGGCCGTGGCTCCGATGGAACCGGCAGTACTTCCGATGGTCGAGGCCCTTTGCCTTCAGAGGCGGAGGCCGTCGCAGGTATTCTTCCCTTCGATCTCCATCAAGATCTGCGCACGGGGAGCGGAGAGAGGAGTGTAGGAGTCATACCTGGGACGCACCGACCTCGGAGTCTGTCGGCGGGGTGATTTTTGGATCTGTCGGGGTGGAGAAAGCCGACTATCGGCCGGGGGCCTGCTTGGTTCGGCGGGCTCCCGACCTTTTCTTCGCTTCTCCTTCGGACCCCTGGGCTCGACCAAGCGTCGGTCGGACGCTCCTTCGTCCGCGCGCATATACTTGTATGCGCGCTCCAGTAGCTCGGCGTATGTTCGGGGGAGGGTCTTGTCCAGAGAATAAGTAAATCGGGACGACCTCAGGCCCCGCTTCATGGCTGAAACCGCCATGTCTTCGTTGAGGTCCCGGACCTCGAGCGTGGCCGCGTTGAATCGCGCCACGAAGTGTCGGAGCGTCTCGTTTTCCCCCTGCTTGAGGGAGAAAAGGCTATCCGACGTTCGCGGCGGCTTTCGGCTGGTGCTGAAATGGGCCACGAACGAGTGCTCGAGCTGCGCGAAGGAATGGATACTGCCCGATCGAAGACCGGAGTACCAAGCCCTGGCAGCCTTGCGAAGTGTGGCGGGGAAGCCGATGCAAAAAAGAGCGTCGGTTGCCCCTTGAATCGTCATGAGAGCTTTATAGCTCTCGAGGTGGTCGACTGGGTCGGTGGAGCCGTCGTATGGCTCCACGTTCGGCATTTTGAACCGACTGGGAATCGGCTCATCGAGGACCAGTCGAGAGAGAGGCTGGGCGGTCTGGAAGTCGACGTCGTTCGAAGACTTCTGGCCGTCCATCTGCAGTTGGGCGAGTCGGCGGTCGATCTCCTCGAACCGTCGCTCGTAGTCGTCCGCTCGTCGATGCTGGGAGACCCCAGGAGTGGAGCCTCCGGAAGACTCTGAAGGAGAGGCCGACGGTGTGCGCGGCCGCTTTTCCTTCCTCGCCCGTTCCAACGGGGAAGGAGAGGGCCGCTGGGACCGTCGGTCGTCGCGCCGAGGTCGACCCTCCTCCTCCCCGTGGGAGCGCTGTTGGGAGCGCTCGCCTGGAGGCGGCAGGGGTCGGCGCGACCGTCGGCGGCTGCTCCTGGAAGGCATAGGTCGGGCCGCCGGTTGTTGCTGGAGGCTTTTGACTGCGTCGGTCAGTACGGTCATCTGCCGTACGATGGCCGCAATCTGGGCCTCCGTGTCACTGCAGGGCGCGGAGAGCTAGGCTCCGCCGCCGGTGGTGGTGGAGAGGCCTCTTCCCGGCGGGAAGAACGCCTTGCCGACCCAGTGATTCTCGATCGTTGAGCTCTTGTCTTTGTCATGCTGTCCCCTACCTGGCGCGCCAATCTGTTGCGGCCAATCGCCTCGTCGCCCGATCGCCGGGAAGCGTGCACCTGCAAAAGGAAGTCCGCACTGACCGGAGGCGGCTCCGGCGGGGACCCTCCGACGGTCAAGTCAGAGAGGTGACTGGGCAACAGTGAAATGCAGACAGAGAGCTCTGAGAGGAGAGAGAGAGAGAGAGGAGCGAGCCTGCGTATGTGGGAGAGACGGGCGGATCGATCCCTTGCACTGTTGCCTTCCCCGGTATATATAGTGGAGCACGGTATGGCGCCGTCATTAATGGCGCGGACAAGTGAGGAACTGTCAACTCACTGTAGGCTGTCAGAGCCGCCGTGAAAACGTCATGTCGCCGTGTAGCCGTCTAATCACCAGGGTTGACCCGGCTCTCGGCGGGACAATGCCCCTAGGTAACTGTGCCGCATGTCCGTGTCAGAGCTGACAACGTCTGGCGGCCGTACGGCGGTTGGTGGAGTCGGCCGACCCAAGGTCGGTGGCCAGCAGAGTGGCGTCGGACTCCTCCGTCGGTCGGCGAGCTTCATGTGGGTCGGCTACCGGACCTCTGGGTTTAGTCGGTCGGGAATGGACCGTGGAATGGCCGTGTTAGCCGCTGATGGCGTCCGTCGGCCTGTCGCCCGACTTACGATCGGCCAGTCAGAGTCGTCGTCGGGCCGTGTCGGTCGGTCGGTCGGGCTGCCAGCCGGTCGGGCCCTCCGATAGTCGGTCGGTCGGTCGGGCCGCCAGCCGGTCGGGCCCTCCGATAGTCGGTCGGTCGTCGGTCGGTCGGTATCCCCCAACAATGCTTATATATCCACATAGCTAAACAAATAAGGATCAGTATTCTACCAAAAAAAAAAAATAAGGACATTAGTACGTTACGTTAACTTTATTTGATCAACGTTCTGAAAAGTGGATAGCCGGGTTTATTTTGCGGACGGAGGTAAATAGATTTGACCATCGGAACTCTTTTATCCTCTTTCCTTCTGTTTTAATCTTTTCTTTTTCCTAACATATCTTTCTAATCCTTGAATGTCAACTAAACAATGAATAATTATAACTCATGATTATCTAATTAGGATGTGGTTACCGATAGTTAAAGATATCCATCACGTAATTAGCTATTTAATTAGTAAACAAACATGGCCTAAGCGATTAGTTTACAAGCCGAAGGTATCGACTGCATAGTCACAATCCTATCGACTGCATAGTCACATCCCTTTCGTTACCTAAAGGGGTGTGATTTGGATGCTTTAACATTATTTTTTTATATTCGATCTAGTTTAGTATTTCATGAAAAAAAAATAAAAAAAATATTTTCGATCTATTTTTTTACAGATAAAAGATTTATCTAAAAAATTATATTTTTTTTGGATAAGTATTTTTCAAGCACCATTTAAACAAAAAAATAATTTATTCATATATTTTATGTTATGAAAAATGATTTGAAAATCTATTATCTATATTCTTTTGTATTTCTATTTTTCTAAAAAATTGCTATGTTCTATTTATATTTTTCATAATACATTTTATTATATAAATATTATTATATATTATATTATATTATTAATATATTATAATAATATAATATATTATAT